>NW_013952541.1:399193-402995 GCF_001266775.1 Austrofundulus limnaeus
TAAGAAGTCTTAAGTCTTAAATTTAATTTAAAGTAGCATTAAAAAGTCTTAATAAGTCTTAAATTTCATTTAAAGTAGCATTAAAAAGTCTTAATAAGTCTTAAATTTAATTTAAAGTAGCATTAAGAAGTCTTAAGTCTTAAATTTAATTTAAAGTAGCATTAAAAAGTCTTAATAAGTCTTAAATTTAATTTAAAGTAGCATTAAAAAGTCTTAAGTCTTAAATTTCATTTAAAGTAGCTTTAAAAGGTCTTAAGTCTTAAATTTAGCTTGTCTTAAGCTGTAGGAACCCTGATTTAAGTAGTTTGTAAATGCTGAGATACACTCAGTTACACCTCAGCATGGTATTTTGATTAAAAACATGAAGAAAACCTCTTGTGGCTGAAGAGGTTAAATATTTTGAAGAGTTTTAAGGATGTTAAAGACAGCTCCATTCAGATTCAATGAGAAAACCATGGTTGAAAAAGCTACATATCTCAAAAAGTATAAATTGCTAAAGTATCAAAAGTCCCAGCAGGAAAGTCCTGTTTTGATATAAAAACTGCACAAACAGCACAAAAAGTGCAGAAAAAGGTACATGCTGAAAAACACACAGAAGAAAAAAGGATCTCAATATTTTGAGAAGTTTTCTAAGCACTCACACAGTAATGTCAGCAGTAGCTGTTTACTTTTTGAGTCTCATTAAAATCTGCCCGGTGGTTAATTGGATATTTTAAGGAAGACACAAACAGAAATGAGGAAAACATAATTGCTTGGCTTTCAGCAGCAGACAACAAAGAGAGCAAATCAGACATTTGTGCAATCCTAATTTAAAGTACAGCACCAGTTTAGTGGAGATAAGGAAGTGATTATTTGCTTCAAAGATCAGATCTGATCAGATTTTTGTCTCATTAGGAACGTTTCTAATCCAAATAGCTTCAGACTGGTTTCAGGCGCTCAGCGGGTCACCCACTCACTTTCAGTCAGACCAGTTAAATATCAGACATTACGTAACGACGGGGAGATTTCCACCTTTATTTGTGATGGTTTCACTGAAATGAGGAGTTTCTGGGTGACTGCTAATCAACACAGAGCTGTTGTTTGTCTCCTGGCTGCAGCTGAAGACTCAGCAGGGCACAGAGCTGCTCATCCAGTCCGATAACGACGCCACGGTCAGCGACTGGTTCAGAGCGCTGCAGGACGCCATCGGCACGCACGTGAGGAGCCACGCCTTCCCCTTCTCTAGCACACACACCCAGCACCGAGCTTTTGTTGTCAGGGAGAAGGGTTTCAGTCATGTTGGTGTTTGATAAGAACAACAGAGAAAAGTGTGTCAGCGAAATATTTCCTGTTTAAACTGAGGAAGGTCTGATTGGCTGATCAAACCTCAGAGCCCTGAAACTGCTTTATTTTTATTCTGTTTATAGTGTCTCCTGTTTGTGCATCAGAACACTTTTAAAAACTATTTAAAAATTTGATTTATTTAAACAATCAATAATCTTACATAAACTTTAGAAATTGTAACTTTTACACGTTTTAAATAATTGTATCTAAAGTAAAGCATTAAGATTCTTCAAAAAGGCTTCCTGAACCCTGCACCGATGCTTTATTTCTGTCGTCTTATACTGCATTTAGCTTTTAGCTATGGCTTTGCTCTTTTTAGCTTTAAAGTACGATTCTGCTACTTTTGGCTTTTGGCTAACATTTTTACAAACAGTTGTGCTACATTTAGCTGTTTAGCTACAGTTTCTCTCACTTTAGGTTCTAATTTTAGTATTTAGCCATGGTTTTGATCATTTTACTTTGAGGCTAATGTTTTACCGTAGCTTTTAGCTACTGTTTTTCTACATTTAACATTTAGGTATTGTTTTATTCATCCTAGATTTTACCTACAGTTCTTCTTGTATCAGCTTTTAGTTACTGTTGCGCTACATTTAGCATTTAGCTACTGTTTTTCTCATTTTARGTTTAGTGCCAGTTGATCAAATTTTAGTTTTTAGCTACAGTTTTTCTAAATTTAGCATTTTAGCTACTGCTTTGCTTATCCTAGTTTTTACCTACACTTCTTCTTGTATCAGCTTTTAGTTACTGTTTTGCTACGTTTAGTAATTAGTTAGCATTTTGCCCATTTTAGGTTTTAGCTTCTATTTATAATTTTAGTTTTTAGCCACGGTTTTTGTAGCTAATGTTTAATTATTAATTGATTTTAGCGAATGCGTTGCTCATGAATTTTTTTAGCTACTATTTTGCTCAATTCAGGTTTTAGCTGATGTTGATGTAATTTTAGTATTTAGCTATGTTTTTTTATTTGTTGTTTTTACCTTGTAGCTAATGTTTTGTTATACTTAGCTTTTAGCTAAAGTTTTGCTACATTTAACTTTGAACTAMTGGTATGTTTATTTTATTTTTTAGCTACTGTTTTGCTCATATTGACTTACTGTTCTGCTTGTTTGAGCCTTTAGCTACTTTTGCTTATCTTTGCTTTTGGCTACTCATTGTCAAATTGAGCTTTTAAATACTGCTTTTCCTTTACATAATATTTTGCTACATTTAGCTTTTAGATATTATTTTTGCAAATTTTATTTTTAAGCTACAGTTTTGCCTGTTTTAGCTTTTGTTCTGTTTGTTTTATTGTCCCAGTGTTCAGTGTCAGYGTTTTTTGTTTTTTTCTATTTTTAAATGTCCGACAGTCTCACCATCTATTAAAATTAAAGCAACACTTTTAATAATCCTGATGTAAAAATAATGAAGCTAAATGATTTAGTTAATATTTTTAAATCTAAGGTTTAAAGTCTCCTCTTCAGAGCGGTCAAAGGTACACAGCTTATGTCTTTTACAGCCCGTCGTATCTTATTTCCTTCTGTCTGTTTGTTTTCAGGCCACAGATTCTGACGACAGCAACGGGGAGGACAAATCCGACTCACCTGATCCGGAGAAACACGACAAGGACAAAGACGACAAAGCCATCAAGAAATCTAAATGTGTGATTTTAAATTGAGCTTAAATTATTCTAGTTTTTCATAAAGAGTGAAAGTAAAAGCAGTATATCTGATGCCGTAAACACCAGAAGTGAAAGCACAAACAGCTGCAGTTGTTTGGCAGAGAGCCATGGCGTTGTGTTTCTCTCGCCCTATAAAACGACTTGTTATCAGTTCGGGCTGTGAAATGTGCAGCGAGCGACATGGCGACCGGCGTCCTGAGACGAGTGATGAGTAACTCTCTCCTGCCTCACCTGTCCTTCCCAGCCATGAAGTCGGCCGCCAGCGTGGACGTGTCGGACAACAAGAAGACCAAAAAGAAGCTGAAGCACTTCCTGACCCGCCGCCCAACGCTGCAGGCTGTCAAAGACAAGGGCTACATCAAAGGTTTCACTGGATACTTCAAATACTCTGGTTTTTTTTGTTAAAATTTGTGGAAAAATGAGATAATTATGTTTAGAACAAATGATAAACTTTAACTTGTCCTGAGCTTTGCTCTATAAAGAAAAATAGTTTTTGTGTGTGAAACTAATTAAAGATTCATTTAAAACAGGGGTTCTTAACCTTGTTTTCCTCGGGGCCCAATTTATTGAACATAAAGTGGCACGAGGCCCAGTTAGACATTACCAGTGTACGGATCAAAATGATTATTATTCTAAATATTGGTTTAATTTTTATTGTATTTACATTACAAATAATTTAAATACACTTACAATTTAAAAGTAAAACTCCTTTCAAATAATCACAAAACTTGATTATGACAATTTTTTTATATTGTAACCTGCCTGTAACAATTATTTGAACAAATAAAAAGGTCAGTCAACAGACCACTCAGGGCTTTATAT
>NW_013952541.1:403560-404950 GCF_001266775.1 Austrofundulus limnaeus
CTACTTTTCATTTAAAACAAGTTTCTATTCTCGGCAGGTTTCTAAGGTTCTTCTTCTACATATTAAAAAAAGTTGTTAAACATCTGAGTGGTGCACTACCGCTACTAGTGGTGAGAAAGTGTATTGCACCTTATTCAAAACCAATGCGGTCCCGCGGCCCTCTGTGGCCCAAAGTTAAAAACTGTTGTTTTGAGGCCCTGAAGGTGGCAGCCCATAGGTTAAGAATCTCTGATTTAAAGAGCTTAGATCTCTTGATTTTGTACATTTTTAATTATTTTTTATTTATTTCTGTCTTCAGATCAGGTGTTTGGCTCCAGTCTTTCCAGTTTGTGTCAGCAGGAGAACACCACGGTGCCGATCTTTGTGAAGATGTGTATCGACTACGTGGAGAGCAGCGGTGAGAGGTTTTAACATCACATTCTGAAGTGTTTTAGTTTCTGTTCATCTTGTTTATTGAAGCTCCTGTTGATCCTCTGCAGGTCTGAGCGTCGACGGGTTGTACAGAGTGAGCGGAAACTTGGCCATCATACAAAAACTACGATTCGCTGTGAACCACGGTGTGTTCGGTCCACACAAGCCTTTTATTTTCCCTCCTTATTTAGGAGAAAAGGATTATCGTGAACACCAAGTCAAGACTGTTTTTGTTGTTGTTTGTCCAGATGAGAAGGTGAACCTGGCAGACGCCAAGTGGGAGGACATCCACGTGACCACTGGAGCTTTAAAGATGTTCTTCAGAGAGCTGCCGGAGCCGCTCTTCACCTACGCCATGTTCAACGACTTCGTCAGCGCCATCAGTGCGTTAAAATCTGCTCAGCATGTTTCTGATGTCGTTTAAAAAACACAATTACTCGTTACAGTCGTGTCACCCAGCAGCTCAAATAAGAAGCATTCTAACACAGCATGCCTGCTTGTYGTTGCTAAGAATACGATAAAAACATTTAAATAGTCTTTGATTTTCTTAAAAGCAGCAGATTATTCTACAAAGTTGAAAAGTATTAATTTATACCAACGATTCTCAGAGTGCTCTGTGGTCATACAGCACATTTTAATGTAACTTACACAGCATTAAAACAACCAGAACAAACTTTAAATTTAAAAATAAAAACTCTCCACACAGATTCCTGATTGGCTTTTATGAATTAGATAATTACAAACTGTTTATTTGAGGCTGTAGCTGGAGAAGAAAAATTGAAGTTAAATCAGAGACAAACTAACAAATCATCATTATCCATTATCTTATTTAATACTGCAAGTGTAACTGGTTAGTCAAAAACTCAATATATTCTTCTAGATTTTGTATTTTTCTTAAAATGTGTACACCCTCACCTCTTGTTTTATTTTATTGTGTATGATTCTAAAGCTTTCACAAAGTTGGACAAATTTTTTCTTC
>NW_013952541.1:405793-410497 GCF_001266775.1 Austrofundulus limnaeus
AGATCTTAGTAATTCTGACCTTTTGTAATATTTTTTTGCTAATTTCAAGCTTTTTGTGTCTCTTTTAGCTACTTTCTGCTAATTTCAGTGTTTTAGTTGCTTTTTATGTAATTTCAGCTTCTTACTGCTTAATTAAGCTAATTCATGCTTTTTCTKTTTTTGTTTTGCTAATTTCAGCTATTTCAGTTACTTTGTTAAGCTTTTTTTTTGGCTAGTTTCAGCTTTTTTTGGCTATTCAGCAAAAATGTTTCACCATTGTGCATTCACACTGCATTTTCATAGGAAATGGAACATCTCTAATTAAATCTGTTTTTATGTTGAATTTTGTGATTTTTTTCAGACTCTAATTTTGACAGAGAGCCTTGAAGCATTGATTTTATTAAAGTAAGACAACGATTGTTTTCAGTCCTAAGTTAAATCTATATTTTGTGATTGTCTGCAGAGACTCCGGACTACAGGCAGCGAGTGTTTTCGGTCAAAGAACTGGTCAAACAGCTGCCCAAACCCAACCACGACACCATGCAGGCTCTCTTCAAACACCTCAGGAAGTAAGAAACGTTCCTCACTTTTCCACCCATCAGAACAGAACCTGGACACCCGGCTAACGTTTGGATGGTGGTGTTGTTTCAGAGTCATCGAGCACGGCGAGGAGAACCGGATGACCACTCAGAGCGTGGCCATCGTGTTCGGCCCCACGCTGCTGCGGCCCGAGCAGGAGACCTTCAACATGGCGTTCAACATGGTCTACCAGAACCAGATAGTGGAGCTGATACTGCTGGAGTACGAGAACATTTTCAGCAGGTAGACGGGAAGGATGAGCAGCTTTTTTTTTTTTTGTTCCATTTTCCAAACGCAGAGCTCTTCCTGATCTAACGCCGCCTGCTTAAAAGAAAACCCCGCCCGGCTCGGCTTCTCTTCATCCTAACTGGACTTTACCGACCGGGACTTTGACTGTTTGCACTTTTAAGCGTCATGTTTGCTCCTGTTTGTGCCACTTTACTGCAAAGTTTCTTCCTGTCCTGACACTGGATTCTTCTGAACACGAGGACCAATCAGCTGCTGCACAGAGACCGGCCTGGGCTGCCTGTGTTCCAGCCGAGGCGTCAGTATTGGAGATTTATGATGCTGATCTGGACGACATGTCACCGTGTATCTTTATAGAATCAAACCTGGGAGAAAAAAATCAAACCGTTATCCTCGGACTAAATTAAAGATGAGCTAAAGCTAGAACAAGGCGGACGATGTTTTTTGTCTCTTTTTTTACTGTTTTATTTTACATGTTTCTGTCTGTATTTTTGTTTCTGAGAAACAAGTGGGAGGTTCTCTGAACACACGACAGCCCCGTCGCCTCTCTGTATTACTTCACCTTCTCAGTTTGACTCRGAGAACAAATCGTCGGGCAGCGTTTGACGTGGCAAACTTCACGATTCTGAAAGATTGTGGCGAGCAGGCGTTGAAACGTGTGCAGTGTTTGTGTGCGTGTGAGCAGGAGGGTGAATGGACGTACCGACAAAATGTTGTACAAATAGTAAATAYAAGTTTGTATGCCTTGAGTGTTCAAAATGGGACACGAGGGAGAGACGTCACTATTTTTGTGATTATTGTTTAAGCAGCAGATGTGAGGAATAAAATTGTGAAGTGGGGGGATGTGGAGGTTTACATGTGAGTCAGGCGCTGCTGGCTTTATCAAACTGGAATAAATACCTCTAATAAGAGAATTACAAATTGTTTTATTTATGCTTCATCGTACATTTTACGYACATTTGCCTCAGGAAACCCAAAACTCTCTGGCCTGGGAACGCCTTGGGATCCACCTGGAAGAGCTGCAGCGAGGTCTGGATGACCTGATTACAGATCAGCTGTAGAAGATGAAATGTTTTTGTGTCGCGTGCAAGAAATTAAAAAAATATTCTTCAGTKACAGTTTTGATTTCTTGAACAGTCCCAGGTGTTTACCATTTTATCATCTAATAAAAACTTGTCCTCTTGTCTTCTGAATTAAAGCAGGTTGGTCTTTTCTTGACGACAACGCCTTTATTCTTATGTGATGCTTCGTCTCTCCTCTGGTTTGTCACTTTAGGGCCGAGTTCATTCATTTCAATAATAGAAATAAAATGATTCACAAAATGTTTTAGTGTTCACCCATCTGTTTTACATTGTGGACTGGTTTAAACTAGTTTTTCTGATTGGTCTAAATAAACAATTTAAAGGTGTTTATGTGGTAAACTAACTAAAATTCAAATACTTMTGAGAAAGACTAAATTCATCCAATCAGTGTTGAGAGGTAGGGAGTTGCGTAGCAACGCAACAACCAATCACAGTTGAGAATTACTTTCCTCATTTTTCTTGAATGCCTGAAGRTAACCTCATGAAACCACAGAACATGTTATAAAAGAATGTCTGAAGAACAAACAAGAGATACAATGTATGATAAGACAGTTCAGAAACATTAAGGAAAGGTTTAACATAATAGACACATTACAAAGGAATTTAGGGAGCAAACAAATACAAATGATACGATTTTTGAAAGATGAAATTGTTTAACAGAATTTGAGTTTGATAGCAGTTATTTTTGTTTTATTTATTTTCTTTGAATAGATAGCTTTGAAAATGTAAAAAGAAATACAATAATAGTAGGAGTATACAAATAAAATCAGTGAAATCATCTTGAACCACTCTCCATACCAGTAGGTGGCGGTAATGGGCACCTTCAGGTTATTACCAACTGCCATTAAACACCAGAAGAAGAAGAAGCTAACCTGATTTTACTAAACTAAATATTCATCAAGTAAACTAGTAGATAACTACAAAATAAAAGCTGTTAATCCATTTTGGTAATTTAGTAATACAGTGAAACATTTGTGTATTGTTTATATACAGTATTTATATAATTTTTAACAGCTAAGTGCTAAAGCTAGCTGAGCTAGCTAGCTATTCGTGCAAAGCTTTTTTCTGTTTACTGGGAATTGTTTTTTTATACAATTGCTTGTAAAAATAGATTCCTACAAGCTCTCAGTAAACTAAGTGTAACAAACAAAATGGGTGCCATGTTGGATAGGGCTTCTTCACTCATATGAAGTAGCCCCACCCCGTAACTGCGGCTCGAGCTAGTTAAGTCCCGCCTTCTCTTCTTCCGCGTGCATCGCTAACCCAGGCAGAGTTGCAGAGTCATTCCACACGGGATAGGAAAAGTTATAAAGGTATTTAAAAACAACCCAACTGAACACTTTGTATGCTGACAGCCTTAGAAGGCTCTGGAGAGATGAGACGGTCATATTTTTTATAAAGTTGACCACTGGAAGCKTTTTGGTGAGTGAATTTCACGCAGTTAGCTCCCTTTAGCTTAGCAGCTAACCGCTAGCTACGATGATGTTTTGATAATCGTTTTGCTATAAGGAGAGAGAAAATAACAGAGGACATGCATTAGATTTTTACTTGTTTTGCTATTCATACTGTACACTGGGATAAGAGGACTTCATTACTTTGTTATTGGAAAGTAGTTGTGGTTTATTTAGTAAAAAAAGTAAGTTACATAAGTTTCTCAAGCATTTTATTCTCTTGGTTTGGTAACAACATTGTGCTCAACAAGTGAATTGTTCTGTAAAGATTTCAGAGCTTTATTCCCCTGGTTATAGCTGATTAATTCTGCAGAATAGTCCCTTGTTACTCAGGTGTATGAAAGTAACTTGTTMTGTGGGGTGCTCAATGTGTAAAAAATAAAGATAATTCAGTTTCCAAGTATGGTTTTCAGATAAAGATCAGGTTAAACACTAGTTTTCTATGTAACTGGCCTTTGTAATGTATGTGAATGTTATTCATTTTACCTAACAGGAGTTTTGACTCAGTTCAGGTAATTAACACCATATTTTTAAACGTCTCATTAAACRGCTAAGCGATGACTGACCTCAGAGGATTTTCTCAGCAGCGGATGGATGAGGCCACCTGAAGGTCTGACAGCAGAGAAAGCGCTTGAATTCAAATCTGCGACCACCTTCGAGGTACTCCACCTAAATCTAAACACCCTTAAATCCAAACCAGTCCATTTCAGTGTCCTCCTACCAGCTCTGCATGGTAAACATTTTTCTCTTCAGCCATTGAAGTGCAACACGTGACGATCACACAGACTGCTCGGGCTGCACACTAACTGCCGGGTAGACAGAGTCCGCTTAGCTCACTTTGTACTCAGAGAGACTTTACATGCAGTGCAGACACTTCTCACTGTGTTCATTTGACATATTGAATTTCCTCTTAAATATAAAGTCTGTYAACCACAGAGGTGGCCTTAAATGTATTCCATCATTGTTTTTATTTACTCCGACGGAAATATGTAAAAGTAGTTTTGACAGATCAGAAGATGGAGCGATAAAGTACACTTTAATTAGGGGTTTGCACCATTAAAACCATCAGTTTATCACTATATGTCCTTACTTTATTTCGCAAACACAGTGGCTTGTCTGCTATAGTTAATGAGAGAGAAAAATGAACAGGTTTATGTCTTTTTTCAAATAAAATAGAAGAATCATCTTGCTACACACACATGACCCATTGGGCCTCATGCAAGGACAGTTCGTACGCACAGATTTGTTCTTAAGTTGTGCGTACGAGTGATCTAGGAGAATTTGTGGCATTCACCAATGTTTTCATATTCTACGATTTTTTTCAGATACGAACAAAATTCAGGAGTGGTCCAGACCTGTCGTATATT
>NW_013952541.1:411266-413971 GCF_001266775.1 Austrofundulus limnaeus
GTACGAACCCTTCGTACGAACAAAAGTAAGAGAAATTTAGGATAAGAATACGAACATGTTCTTGCATGAGGCCCATTGAGCTGAAATATAAGATGTACTGTAAATTCAGGAGGCAAAGAGACAAAAATTCTGGTTTTCCTCGATCAGCTGGATCTAAAACAAACAAAGATGCCAGAGTGTTAGGATACAAAACCAAAAGCAGTTTGTTTTGAAAATGAGAAATGAAAAAAAAGTGGAAATCAGTTAAAGCTTATAAGAAGATGTAAAGATGAGTGATCAAAGAGAATTATTTCCAGTGATGATCTGAGGTCACAGCTCAGGTTAAGGACCAGCAGAGATGACTGTTATTACCCTCTTCTGTTGATCTGTAGTTCCACGTTGAAGCGTTACACTTTTGTTCTCTTCCCAGCTGTGAAAAAGTGGGTTTGGTGTTGATGAAGTCAGTCTTCAGGGTAACAGGTCTCACAGCAGAGCGAAGAGTTTAAACTTTTCAAAAAGAGAAATTAACTCCATACTGAGGTCGTCAAACAGTTTAGAGTTGGATTTAAAGTTAACCATGTTAAATAATAAAATTTGAAGCCAACCTTTCAGCTGCCGTATTAAACAACTGAATCCTCTAATGATGATAGTTTAAAATGATCATTTTATTTATTATAATAATTCACACAGGTATGACAGGGAAATGTTGAATTTGTATAAATTCTATTTGTTTTGTCTTTGACAGTAGGATGTCCGGTCAGTTCCTCTAAAAAAGTCTAATTAGAATCATAAATAAGAAAAACATGTATTTTAATAATTTATTAGGATGCATCACTTAGTGTAAAATATTAGGCTCATCAGGTCTGCACTAAATCTGAATTTATTTTATTTAATCATAATGATGTTCAAGTTTATTTAACTGAACAGTTTTGATTTTGTGACGCTTATAAAGCATTCACACTCTTATCAGTTTTTCTTCTGTACCTTTTTCAGCACAATTTCTCATTAAATTATTTCAATAATTTAATCAAAACGTTCAGCTCCTTCAGAATATTCCRGCTGTGACTTTTAGTTCAGCAATTTATACTTTTTTCTGCCATTTTTTTCTCTGAAAATGAATGGAGCTGCCTTCAKCATCCTTAAAAACCTTTTGAAATGTTCCTAAACCTTTGCAGAACTTTTTGTCTTTTGTTCAGGTTCTGATTTTGTTGTGCTGCTTTTAGCTTAGTTCATCTTCTTCATTTGGTTGATTTTGGCATTTTTAGCTGTTATTTCTAACCTTCTCAGTTTTTCTTCTGCTACATTATGCTCTTTTTGTTTCTCTCACATTCTTTCTGCTAATTTCAGTTATTTTCTGTGTTGTTGCTACTTTAAATCATTTCACAGTTTTTAGCGTTTTTCAGCTAAATTCACCTTTTGTGATAATTKGAGTTTCTTACTACTTAATTTAGCAATAGTGCTGTTTCTGCTTCTTTTTGCTAATTTCAGCTATTTCAGCTACTTGTTACTTCTATTTTTAGGCTAGTTTAAGCTATTTTAGCTATTTCAAAACAAATTGCAAGTTATTTGTATATTGCTCATTTGAAAGTTATCATTCTCATTTCACCATAATTTTAACTCGTTTCATCTACTCTTAACTTTTTTTGCTCATTTTAGCTACATTTACAGTCTTTTCAGGTTTGTTTACGCTTTTTTTTGCTATTTTTCTACTGATTTTTATCTTACTTTTGTTGTTGTACTTTCAGCAATCATAAGCTGTTCAAATTTACCTCAACACTTAGCAGTTTTGCTRTTTATTTTTATTTTMTTTACCGTTATTTATCCAGTCAAGTCCCGCAGAGATTGCAAATCYGTTTTTCAAGGGAGTCCTGAATCTGAAGGCGCCTACAACCTGTTGTGTTTGTTTTTGAGTTTGAACCATTAAARCCTTACAGGTTCTTCAGCAGCTTTCGGCTAAAATCTTTCAGCATTAAATATTCASGCTGCATTTTCACAGGAAAWGCAGTTGATCTCGTTGATTTAGTGATCTGATAAGTTTTCATGAAGTCCAGTTTAAAGAAACACTCTGGGCTTTTATTGGTTATTTCAGTTGTTTTGGAGGAAATTTTGAAACCACTTTACTTGCTTTCTGTGTGATATTGTGAAGAAGCAGAATGTGTTTTTATTTTGACATTTTTGCTGAAAAGCAGCACAAAAACTACTCAGTTGATTTAAGCTTTAAGGTTTTTTTTTCCAGCTTTTATCTGCAGAAGTTTTTGAGCTTTAATGCTTGTTGAAAAATGACCCGAGTGTCTGTAGATCCAGGTAAATAACAGTTTGTCTCTGTCTGCTGCTGCTCGGCAGAAGTGGAAACAATATAATCATTCAATCAGTAAATAAATAAATAAAAATAAACAGCTCACCATCAGGATAAAAWTTTTCTCAGCTTCCTGGGAGACTTTATGAATTTCTGCTATATTTTTATCCCAGACAGGGCTGAAGATTGCCTCCTTATCTGTCAGAATGAGCTGAAAGCTCTTCTGTCAAAATAAATTTTTCCCTCCTTTCCACTTGGATTTTTCCTGCTTTATCTGCTCTCCTGCAGCAGAAAGACCCAAAGTGTTGATGTGGAAGAGGCAGTCCGTTGATATCCATTTCTACTTTCAAACTGAGTTATGAGCTCTTATTTCTTGTGTGAAAAACCTTTAAGTGGTTGAAGTTGTGAAAACAGAGTTACTATATATATA
>NW_013952541.1:415560-425354 GCF_001266775.1 Austrofundulus limnaeus
CTTCTCCGGTTATTTCATGTCGACGAGCTCCGGTGCAAAACACAATTTGCATGAGAGCTTTAACCCTTAAACACTGCCGCTCAACAAACACAATGCCAAGTTTAATTTCTGACGCTTTATTCTTTTAAACTGATGAAAATAAATAGAGATAAAAAGTTGTCTTGCTGCCTGTGAAGATGCTGGGGAGAGCTTTTTGAATGGAGGAACAGTGTTTTCTTCATGTTGCCGTCACTAATCTCTGCTCAGAGAAAAACACAACAGTGTGAATTAAAGAGGGGAAATCCTTCGGCTCTGTGTAATTCAAGTTAACAGGTTTAGCTGAGAATAATGGTGGGATGCTGCAGGACGGCAGAGAGGACTGAATGTCTGAGAGAGGGAGAGGCTTTCACTCTGAGTTATGGAAATAACCAGGAGCTGTTTCCAGTTATCTTCTCTATTGTAGTTTGTGGTGTAATTGCTGGGCTGTTTGCTGCTGATAAACAYGTGGAGGAGTCCGGTCTCCTCTGGATTCTATCAGGGAGGCGTCAGACTGAAAACGTTGGCTCGGCCGGGCGGCCAGGAAGGTGTTTGAGGAGCTGCACTTTGTCGGTCTTTGTCTCTGCAGCGACGAGGCGAGGCAGCGTGTGAAGAGAAGACAGACAGATATCAGCTGCCTGTTTGCTCTCATACATGTTGGACTCTCTTATCTGCAGCAGCTCCTGGTTCTGAGTCAGGCTTTAGATCATCCCTGCAGGATCGTTTCCTCCTCACCTCTCTGCYGTCTGGGACCAAACTGTTTCCAGTTTGTTCTTCTTCATCTATAATTTAWGTTGTTTTGTGAAGAGTTAAGCAGTTTTTTTTGATCATTTTAAATCTCTTGGAGTCCACACTCCACAGAGATGTCCACTGAGGCGCTTTTTTATACTTGTRCTAAAGTACTCATTGAGCCGCAGTTGTACATAAAAACGTGTTTWATAGAATTTATTTAAAATCAAAACTCAGTGGCTTCCTTCATAGACGGTCTCATCCTTAGAGAAAGGTTGAGGATTTTTATCAGCCTCCTTCCTCTCTTCCTCTCCCCACTGGGAGGACACCCCGAGGTAGACTCAGACTTTTCAGGGGTGTTTTATAAATCCTCTCCAGTCCAGAAACACATSGGGATACCCCACAAGGAGCTGGAGAGAGAAATGTCTGGGTCTYCTCCTCATGGGTTTCGAGATGAATGAAAGCAGATGAATGGATGGATATTCCATCAGTTTAGAGCTGGGCGGTATGACCCAAATTTTATATCACGGTGTTTTCAACAATTACACCGGTTTCACGGTATTTGACGGTATTTTTTTTCCTCACAGCTCAGCTGATAATAAAATGTATAAACTTTGCTTATTGACTTTTTTCTTTTATTGTACCTCTGTATGACTGTTTCCCTCCTCTTGTACGTYTTTTCTTCTTTGCCTGGTTGTAGACATTAATCATGCATTTAGGTCCGATCATGAAGGATTGAGAAAAAAATCATTATCTGGTCTATCGTTACGTGTTAATATAACTTAAAAGGATCTCACCGTGCACACCAGTCAACTTCGCTACACTACAAAACTACTTCCCCCCAGGTTTTTCTCAAAAGAAGCACGCTAGAGTCTCCATGCAATAACGTCTCCATTTTAACGTAGTGCGTTAAATCTAACGTCACTGAAGAGTTGTTTACTATTCAGCAATGGTGAAAACGGGATGTTTTTTGTTTACGTCAGACCATATAAGCGGCTGAAACATACCACCCGCCGCCATTTGTTCCAACAATAACGTTAGCATGCTAATGCGCTTAGCGGTGCTACGAGGAAATGTGCCCCCAGGGAAACAGTTCACTGGCGGCCGCGACAAAATGTTYCGCACGTCTTCAGGCTATTTACACCGGTATTCAGAAAAGTCATATCATAACAAGAATAAAAACTGGTTTTCGGTACAAAACGGTATACCGCCCAGCACTACATCAGTTTATAATCAGCTGTAATAGAATGATAAATTGATTAACAAATCATTAACAGTATTGCTTTGTGGTTTGATTCCCATATTTCAAAAGCCAAACAAAGGTAAACTATGTGAGTACCCTAAAGATCTACTCAAGTAAAATATTTTACTCAAGTAAAAATTAGCCCTCCAAGGAATCATTCAAGAATAACAAGTATTTTGTAGCTGCTTAAGTACTGAGTAACTGATCATAATATCTGATTTATTGTTTTAAAATGTCATCAGACTGACAAAAAACAGAAATTTATGTGCAAATTCTGGTGTTTTTAAAGACTAAAATGAAGAAAATAACATAAATGAACATAATTACAAACTAACAAATTCCAACTGAAGAAACACTTTTCCAAGCAGTTTTTCTTCTTTATGAAAATAATAGGTAATGAACAGGATAAAGTACTTCCAGTAACTATATCTACTATTTACCATATATTCGTTTGACCTCCAAATACCTCTACAGTAGGGTTTGGCAATATTGGCAAAAAATTAATCACGATTAATTGTGGTATTTAGCCGGTAACGATTAATTAGATGATTAATCCCCTGGAATCCTGGGACACCCTTATTTCATAGTCACATGACCAATTTAGTGGGAAAGATTTGCTCTTTGTAAAAAATTGTTCCAAATTGTGTGAAAATTACAGATTTCAGGCCATACATCATATTTTAAATTGTGTTGATAGATAAATAAATTACAGAACTTTATTTTTAATGTTCGCCATATTTGAATCAGAGAGGAGCACAGAGCGGTCAGTCTGCCTGGTGGTATTAATTGTATTAATCATCAAGTGCCAAAAAGTAATAAATTAATGTTTTTCTGACTATTAATTGCACACGATACAATTACGCCCAACCCTACTCTACAGATAGGAAATATCATTAAAACAACAAAGCTTGTGTAAAAATAAGAGGTCTCACTTCAACATAAACTCCTGGCATGTGTATGTAGTAAAAGTTACTTAAGTAAGTGTAACTAGTTACTACCCACATCTGGATGGGAAAAGATGCACGTCACATACGGATGTTAAAAAATCGTTTTGTTCGTCTGGTAATTGACTGTTCTGATTTATGTTTGGCACCRTTTGCTAAGCTGCTTAGTCCAACAAATCCATTACTGCTTCTAGTCGTCAGTGCAGAAAATGTTCAGTAACTGAGTGAGTTATATGAAGATTTTGGAGTAAGTCTGCAAGAAGGAATTATTAAAACTTGGAAAACTTGAGATAGTGACAAAGTTGTTAAAAAAAGCTGGAACAATCCTTGAAAATATGAATAAAACAGGATGCCATGATTAACAAATTATGATCTTCAATAGATAATGTTTTCAGTGTAGTTACTCATCAGAAACTGTCTTGAGTTTTGGTCTTTTGCTCTAGAATGAAATTAAAATTTAAATTAAAATAAATGCATCAGTGCTGCAGTTGTTGCAGTTTTAGTTTGGTCAGACTCGGGAGCTCAAAAAGAAA
Organism: Austrofundulus limnaeus; assembly: GCF_001266775.1. NCBI lineage: Eukaryota > Metazoa > Chordata > Actinopteri > Cyprinodontiformes > Rivulidae > Austrofundulus > Austrofundulus limnaeus. Next base: position 419,025 of record NW_013952541.1, read on the forward strand.
AGTAAAATTTAAATAAAACAAAATGCTGACATGGCAGCAAAACTTACGAAAGGAAGGAACGAGGAGGCAGGAAAGCTATAACTGTTGATTGACAATTGGCTGGGGTTAATGAGGTGAAGTGGCTGCAGCTGTGACAGGTGAACAGTGCAGGTGTGAGTGGGCGTGGCAGGCAGGTGAAAAGTTGATTTTTTTGGTTTCAAGCTGTCATTTGTTGAAGCGTCGTTAAGCAATTGGTTTTCTGCAGAAAACATTTATTCTGTCATAAAATGAAAAATATATTTTTTATAAAAAACTACTCAGAATGTTTGAGTTCCTAAAATCTCGTGAGGCAAGAAATCTTTTTTTTTACTTCAGCATGTGACTTCTTCAGTTCCCAAATGTTCAGAGTTAGTAAAGAAGTGATGCAATGCAGGTAAACATTCCTCATCCACAACTTTTCCAAAACRTGTTGCAAACTTTAACTGAGCAGATTCTTTTAAAAAACACATCAGAACTTCTTATTTTACAGCTTTCAGCTCAACACAGGGTTGAAGTTGTTTTCAGGTAGCTGCAATATGTTTTAACTGTTACTAATMTTTGCGTTTTCACAAACACTGAGGAGCATCTCCATGTAAGCTTTTGGAAATTCAGCTGTACGAATGATTTCTAACTATATTTCCAGAGATTTATTTAGCCTCTATTTACTGTGCGTTGTTTGAAAATGATATAAATATCTGTAGTTTTTCTGCCCTGTTATACATTCAGTCATTTCTAATTCAGCATGCTTTGATTAGTGATTCAATAGAAACTACACCAAATGTTTTTCCTCTTCTTTCCTCCCTGTTCGCTCAGACGTAGCGCAGAGGACGGAGTGGTTTAATGACTTTAAGCTACTTACAGAGAGGCTTTATAATTACTCCACAGCAGAAGTAGAACTTTTATACACGAATTGTCTCAGATAGAACTTCAGCTTTTAATTTCCAGACCACCTTGTATTGTGCCTGGCTCCAGAGATGTACATAATATCCCTCACAAATATCAAATCTAATTAAAAAACATTACAAACTCTACATCATCACCAAAATCAGGTGATTATCTCAAGTAATAAGGAAGTTATGGATGTTTGTTACATGTAATCAAAATCATGGTTTCTGCCACAATTCATAGCGGAACCAGTGGGGACTTTGTGACCATTTTGTGTTGTTGTTACTTATTCTTGCTCTTAATGTTTAAGATATTTTGATGAAGTTTTACGAAAGTTCCACATACTGCTTTTTTGTAGGAAGCATCTTGTATTATAAAAACAATAAAAACATTACAAAACTGAATGCAAAAGTAGCCGAAAAGGTATGAAATATTGTTAAAAAAGCAACATCAAGTCAACTTGATGGATCTTGGAAAGCCAGGAAATGAAAACCATTTAAAAACCACGTGGACATTTGTTTTGTAACAAAACCTCTCAACCAATGACAGCGTGAGAAATTTGTGACGAAGACGAGTATCAACACAGTTTGCTAACGTGGTCTATTACGTAGCAAAAAATATATACTTTGACTTTTCAAATCATTATCAAATTTGGAACAATAGCAGATAAAATAATTTCTTCACATAAGCATACATATTTAAGAAATCACTGGAAAAACTTGAATGATTGAGTTTGATGCTCTCCTAGAAATTGAAAACTCAAAAATGCGTCTGCAGCTAACTACCTGACATCAACACTTACTTTTGAAACTCCTAGAAAAAACTAAACTGGGGAAAAACAACTGAACGCTCCAAAATCCAGTCACAGCGGTTTAGAAAGAAAATGACCCCCTGCATCCCTACTGGCTCTTCTATCAGTCAAAATCAGGATTATATTTAGTAAAGCTTCCCTGGAGGAAGACTATTTTAAAATTTTTGTTTGCTCCTGATGAAACAGAAAAAAGCAAGAGTTATAAATCACAGCTACTGGCAGACATAATCTCATTACCTCTTATTTTGATAATAATCGTTAAGGAGATTCATCAGCAAGTGATGAAACATCTGTGCTCCAAACAATTAAACAATAAACAGCTTCACTCAAGAAAACCTTCCAAACAAACAGCGCTGGCTGATCTGGGGCGGTTCTCTGAGGAGTTTCTGTTTTCTTCCTGGAGCTGAATGTTAATCGAAACCAACAAAATTTGAAGAAGGTTTGAATTGTCCTAGCACAAAAAACCCAAGGTCATTTAATCTGAACAACAACAGGGTGTTTCTGGGGGATTTGCTTGGTGACTGAAGCTTGTTGACGTGGACTGGTGTCCTTGGATAAACTTGCATTTTTTTGTTGTCTTAGTTTGAGCAACAAACTATTGAAACTCTGACTCTCTGTAGAGACGCCCAGGGTTTAAAAYGGCTTTGTGTTCCTGAAGCTGTGGATTATACAGTTTTCTGACCCTTTTTTTAATGGTGCAGTCATGTTTCAGCTGCAGAGGATTAAAACAGTTTAATGTGTTGAACAGAAGGATAATAACTTATATAGTGTTTCTTTCTGACAAATAAAAACCAAGTTATGTCACATTTTAGCCACAATTTCTCAACATTTAGAACAATAAGCGCTAAATTAGTTTTACTTCATCCAGCCTTCACATACACAAACGTGCATTCTTCTTTCTATTTTCCTTCCCATTAAAATTGTGTGTGCGTAWTTTACACGTCTGCGTAAAACTTCAGACTCGTAAATGTAATTTCAGAGAACAGTTCTTTTTCGAAGAACTGGTGCTAATTCTGGTGGAAACAAACGCAATGTTCAGTCCCAGTTAATTAACTCCCATTGATTACTTGTTTAACCCACTAAGTCATTGGGTGGCRCATGCAGGTCCACACAGCATGCTGATGTCTCCAGGCAAACCCATAATTTAGCTCAAACCTTGCAGTGAAAAAATAAACAAATCTTTACTCACTGCTTAAAGGAGCAAATCTTTATACACTCTCCTGTGGAACATTTCTGCAGCAAACTTAACGTGAAAAGTTCTGAGTTCTTATTTAAGACGTCTGTCAGTCATTGCACATTTAATCTACTGGCATGGTTTTGCATTTAACTTAATACAGTTAGCAATCGATGCAATTAATTGATCATTGCGACCAAGCAATTAAGCGCTGCAACCTTAAGTCCAAAGGCACATGGGTAATTTAACAAACCCTGACTTTTCTAGTCTTTTGTTTACTCCATTGATTAACCAGAAGTACATGTATTCAGAAAAAAAGCCAAGATGATGATTTTTTTTGTAAAATAAACATTTATTTTACAAAGCAACGTTCACCATGACTTTATCTTTTGAGCAAAAGCCTAACCTTGTTCAAAGATCTGCACAAGATTGTAAAAAACTGTTGTTGTGATTGTTTTCTTACCCTGTGACGTATATGGGAAAAAAACAGGAATTTTTCAACAATTGACTTGAAAACACTTAAAGTTTTGCTGCCATCTTGTTGACAATGAACGTGCACTTATTGAACCTCTTTTTTTTGTACATGTTACATGTATGTTTTTGTCTGTATTTGAGTTATTCTTCTCTTATTGTGCTGGAACCTGAGGACATATTTCCTTCTATCATGTGCAAACATGAATTGCATTTTACCCCCAAATTTGTTGCCTCAGTAGCTGCGTTTCCATTGACCATGAAAATGCGCAAATTGGAATTTAGAAAATAAATTTGCTCAATGGAAACACGTCAATTTAGAAAAATATTTAGTTTTTCGACAAAATGTTTTTGCACTACGATGAGGTGGTTTTTCGTCCGTATTGAAATTGGTGTTTTTCGCAAAACTGCAATGGAAACACTTTTTTCGCATCACGGGAGTCACGTGATCAATAACCGGCTCTTTCTACTGGCAAAAAAAGATGACGACAGAGAAGCTAACAGGAAGTAGAAGTAGTAGTAATACCATATCACAGAAGTAGTAAAAAACGTAGTAAACTCACCGACTACAATTTCCCAAAAACACAGCATACGTAGCCACTCCCAAGTATAAGGGGCTTCTCACTCAAAGGCCTGAATAAGACCCCAATGTCTCCTCTGATGATGAGCGCTAGTGTCATGGTAGCAACATGCTATGTGTTTACATCCATTGCCGCCATGTTTGTAATGACTTATCGCGAGAACAAACATATTCACGTGTGACTTTAATAGCGTTTCTTACTTACTGGAAACACCGCAGTTGCGAAACTGTGTTTTCAACATTAATCGAATATCGACAAAGTTTTGCGCACATTTTCAATGGAAACGCAGCTAGTGTCTGTCTTAGTTTGTCTTTCCTTTAATATTAGCATGTATGCTTACCGTATTTTACCTCTTTCCACCAATTCTCTGTGAATTTGCTCATTAGCTCTAGTCCAAAGTTGGTTTTAAGTCATCAGGGTTTGGAAGTATTTGNCACCATGAAAATGCGCAAATTAGAATTTAGAAAATAAATTTGCTCAATGGAAACACGTAAATTTAGAAAAAAAATTTGTTTTTCGACAAAATGTTTTTGCACTACGATGAGGTGGTTTTTCAGCCGTATCGAAATTGGTGTTTTTCGCAAAACTGCAATGGAAACACCTTTTTCGCATCACGGGAGTCACGTGATCAACAACCAGCTCTTTCTACTGGCGAAAAAGACGACGACAGCGAAGTTAACAGGAAGTAGAAGTAATAGTAATACCATATCACAGAAGTAGTAAAAAATGCAGTAAACTCACCGACTACAATTTCCCAAAAACACAGCATACGTAGCCACTCCCAAGTATAAGGGGCTTGTCACTCAAAGGTCTCAATAAGACCCCAGTGTCTCCTCTGATGATGAGCACTAGTGTCATGGTAGCAACATGCTATGTGTTTACATCCATTGCCGCCATGTTTTTAATGACTTATCGTGAGAACAAACGTATTCACGTGTGACTTTAATAGCATTTCTTACTTAATGGAAACACCGCAGTTGCGAAACTGTTTTTTCAACAATCGAATATCGACAAAGTTTTGCGCACATTTTCAATGGAAACGCAGCTAGTGTCTGTCTTAGTTTGTCTTTCCTTTAATATTAGCATGTATGCTAACCGTATTTTACCTCTTTCCACCAATTCTCTGTGAATTTGCTCATTAGCTCTAGTCCAAAGTTGGTTTGAAGTCATCAGTGTTTGGAAGTATTTGAGTTGTACTACCACATGTTTGTAGGACAAATCAGTTTCTTTGTTTTAATTCGTTTGGAAGACGTTCCTTATGTGCTGTTGAATAAAATCAGCATGGATTTTCAAACATTTCATTAGATGAACTCCTAAAACTGATTAACATTTAGATTCAAAATGGCAGCCACAGACAGCTAACATTAAAAGACACAAAAGGACTCTAACTCAGTCAGTTTTACAGATAATGTTTTAAAATTTGTTGTGCTAGTAGCTGAGAGTCTTTATAATTCCTACAGTGATGTTTATGCAAACACCCAAAARGTATTAAAGCACTGTTTGCAGATTGGATTAAAGAAAACAGTAGAGCTACTGATCCCACCAGGATAAATAAATGTCTGCATTAGTCAACCAAAGAAAATGTTTTTGATGTAATTTGTCTTATTTTATTGTTGTTTGCAGCTGCAGAGCTCTCAGACTGAAGTTAAGTGGGTTGTTGCATTTCTCTAATGGATTTTTGCTTCCCACTGGGAACATGTGTTCTGCAAAATGTACAAAAACTTTAGATCAAAGCAAAAAAAATTTTTTTATTTTCTTGCTCACACAGTTTTCACATTGGAAAAAAATAKTAAGAACAGAAATGAGGACAAAGAAAAAAACCCTACACTGAAGGGTAAGAGCACACAGCAGGAGGTGAGAAAAGAGAAAAACATCATGTTGAGCCCTGTCCGCTCATTATAAAGGTCATTTATGGTTCTCGCCTCCAGACGATGATTAATAACTTCATTTAGATCAAACGACTGTTTAACTGAGGACCTTTGTGTTATAGTTTAGTAAAAACACATATCATCAGAGAGAGAAACAGAGTTATAAAGTTCCAACATAACTTTCTGCAATTAAATAAAAATACTTTATCTTCAAGCGGTCATGTTTGCAAACTGAAGATTATAAACTTGTTTAATTAGTAAGAGCCTTTGTAAAAGTAACAAGCTTCAAAAAGTAATAGAACAAATGTTGGATCAGAAAACCATTTGCTAACTTTATCTATTGTTGAGGGGAAATTAATTTTCTGTTTTCATCACTTTCACTGTTTAATCTGAAACCATAAAAGTGAAACACAAATTCAGATTATTTATTCAGCTTGTCCTGATATTGTTTGTCTGACTTCATAACCCTGCGTGACTCTCTCTCTCTCTCTCTCTCTCTCTCTCTCTCTCTCTCTCTCTCTC
>NW_013952541.1:426186-430186 GCF_001266775.1 Austrofundulus limnaeus
GGAGGAGCTCCTCCGCATTGATGAGAGTTATTTGAGGTCGTTTGGGAATTTGATTAGGATGTCTACCAGGGTTTCCTCTAGGATTTTTTTAACCATGGTGGTGGGCTATTTTGGGGGGGTGTTGACACAGATATTTAATTAGAAAACATTGTTTTTTATGCTAATCTGAATCAGTTTAGTGTATGTTGTAAATATATTTGACAGTTTTGTAGCAATTAACACATTTATTATGATTATTCAAAATAAACCTGCTTCTTATTACTTCTTTAACATGTTCAAAAGAAAATATTATCAGTAAAAAGCCTCAAATCATGTCCTGTTTCTACAAATTTTCTTTGTAACACTTCAAAGAACATACTGAGGTTTTTTTTTAATTACAAATTTTGGAGAAAGAATGGCAATATATCACCTTGCCTACAGTATTGCAGTATATTGCAATATATTGTGACCACTGTGTCATGATATGTACATGTATTATATCACCAAATTCTTGCCACTACACAACTGTGCCGAGATGTAAGGAAGGTGAATCATGGAGAGAAACATCTGGTTCTGTATTTGCCAAATTTCCCTCTAACTTGAGGTGAAATGATCATACAATGCAGTTACCACAACAGACTTTTTTTAATGTTGAAGTTCTCACAATCAAGCTGTAAGGTTTAAAAAGTGATGGATGTAAAGCTATAAAGCTGTAAACACACCATAAAGATGAGGAGAACTGCAGACTGGGGTGATAACTTCAGTGGGTCCATAAACGCAGCAGCAAAAGTATCGATTAGAGCCGTTTCAGAGTTTATTATGTTTTTACTTTTCAGTCACTAAATGAAATATTGATATTTTTTTCGTTGTTGTAATGACCACTAAAGCTTTACTTTTATTTATTCAGCCCTCAGACCCATACAGTCACCAGCTACCTGCAGAAATAAATTCCTGTGAAAAAGTTTCTGCAGAAACCAACTTCAGACCGGACCTGACCCTCTGAAATTGCTAGCCGAGCTCTTCTTTGAAGTTTTGCACTCAGATGATTTCATTAAAAATCCGACCCCRTCCAGGTGAATGAACCGCCGCTGCGTTCTAACGAAACAGCAGAGCCTACAGAGACAAGAGCTCTCCTCCTCCACTTTAACCGTTTTCATCAGCAGCGTGCTGCAGGCGACCCGCGGCGCCGATCTGCGCCTCAGATCAGGCGGACAGGTCGGAGGGAGATGCAACAACTGAGACAGAGAGAGAGAGACCGATTCAAACAGTCAGAGAGAAATCCGTGAAGAGAAACACTTCACATTTTATTACCAGTTGATTTCTGCTCTCACATCTCACGTGGGATTCCCCGTGCTCCGTTTAATGCCTCATCAGTTATCAAATCATTAATTAAGTTTCCATCAAATCTTCTCCCTCAGAGCCCATTATGTGTGAGGGGTCTGTAAGAAGCACTCTTCCTGCTTCTTTTTAAATACAAAAATCATCACACTGTCAGTGTTAAGCTCTCCAACAGGAAAACTGAAAATTTTATTAGATTTGTCACCAAATTATACAACAATACAGTATTGATTGAGTAAAAACTAGGGAAAACGATCAAATCAAACTTCCACATCCCCAAGCTTCAAYTGACAATTTAGTTTTATCAGTTACCATGTTTTGGTTCGATGCTTTGATTTGTTTTCTGACCTTCAGAATCAAACATTTATACTTGAACTTAGATAATGTCCTTTGTAAACTTAGCACAAAACGTCAGGAAATTTGTGTTTRATGGATTATTTCTTTGTTGTAATAATGGTTCTTAGCAATAAATCTCAAAACTGTTGGAAAGTCTGTTTAATTCTCTTTTAAATGGTGCCACATTTGTAAGGAACATGCATTTGTGAGATGAGCAGTAGAGTTGGGTGTGTGGGTTGCTAATTCTGCTGTTGACTCTTGTTTTTAGCTTCTGGTACCTCCAGGTGCTGCTATAAGATTTATTGTTACAACAAAGAAATAATCTACCAAACAYTAAATTCCTTACTTTTTGTGCTAAGTAGAGTATTGTTTGATTAAAGAGGTGGTATTATGAATTTTTTAGGAACATAGTTACTATTCTGTACTGCAATCAAGTATGTTACCTTCATTTGTTATGAAAATGCTGTATATATCAAATATAAATGTAAATGTCTTGAAATTGGCTTCTTTCTCGTTGAGAACCTCCTACCATTTCTGACACTCCCAGTTCAGCACGTTTTCACAATGATTCACGTCGTTTACGACCTTTCATAGGAGCTTTGTATTTATTGTAAAAAAGGAGCATCAATTTATAATATCGGTTTTGGAAAATGGCAACACAGGATGCCGTTGAACCTTACTCAAATCATCCTCTTCAGACCCAGAAAGGACGTCCTCTGAAGAAATGGAGCACCCATTCTCACTCCCGACTCTTCAACATATTAATGCTTAGTCAGGTTTCTGCGTCCAGTTTTGGATGTATCGGGTACCCCCCTYGCATCAGTTCTTAACGAGATGAGACCGAGGAGGAGCGCATTGTCATATTTTTGAAAAGAGTAGGAAATGCGTGACAGCTAACTGTCCCACACCCTAAATTGAACTTCTGTTAGCCCTATACAGCCCATTCCTGATTTCAGTACCTAAAATTAACCATTAATCCTGATCCCTCATATYAACCACAGAGACCCAACCCAAGACCCCTATGTGGCGCAACCCRGAAAAGCCGYAGGCAGCAAYGACTGACGCGAGGGGGTACCCGACGCTTCAAAACTGGACGCAGACGGTACCTGACCAAGCGTCAATACGTTGACGAGTCAGGAGTGAGAACGTGTTGACCGGAGCGAGTACTGAGGCTCTTACAAGACGTTTCAGCTTGGTAATATATATATCTCCCAGTCATCCTCTCATACAAACACATCAATGCTAAGCTAATTTTTAGCAAAGAAATTATATGCGGTGCTTTGTAGCAGCAAGCATTTAGGCAGCTCCACATGGCTACCACAGGAGATTCAAGGATTTCTCAAACATGCATGAATGACCTTTAGAAATGTATACCTATTTCATTTATACAGATATTGTCCTATATATAAATGGACTGTAGTCATCTGGGACACTTCTATTCAACCAGGATACACTTTACAACACAGTCTGTGCCTTCTTTCACCCATCCATACATCCCTCTACTACATCTGTACAAATCTGATCTAAATAAGCCATTCTTTAAAGTCTAATCAGTGCTTTAGATCACATTCATACATCAGTGGAGCAAACATTGGAGGCAATGAGGGGTTCTTGCCCAGGGACACTTCGACATGTGACTATCGAACCTCTGACTCCCTCGTTGGAGGACGACTGCTCCAACCACTCACACCTAAGCCGTTAATTTGATTTATTTTGGTTTAATATTCTGCCTCTGTGTGTTGCACCTTCAGGAATACAGTTTTGGAYAAATGAAGTCCGTGTAGCACCCTCATAAGCAAATGCACAGCCTTGTGTGTCTAGGCGTGTGTGTGTTTAAATCGTACTCCTCTTGAAGACGATACGGTGAATTTCATCTAATCAGACTCTTTGGAAACGAATCTTAAGCTCACACTCGGAGTGTCCCTTCAGTAAGTCAGCCAGACTGAAGATTTTTTGTTTCTGAAGTGTAATCAGAGCTGCGTCTGAAGAGGACTGATTGGATGAGCATCTAAACTGACAAAGAGCTGCTTCTTTCCCCCACCCCGAGGACAGACGCTGAATGTTAAACGGCCTTTTAAAGGACTTAAAAAAAGAGAAAGGAGAAGTTCATTTCAGATAGAGCTGGGAACGATTTCAAGTCTCGTCATTTTAGTTTCTTGTCCATCAGGTATACAACAAAAGGGATTGGTTAATATAAAGATAAAAAGACMAAATAAAGATTTTATTCCATAAAAATAAGAATTCAAGTAATCCCATGTTTACACCAAGATTAAAACTTGGTTCTTTGTCATTGGCTCCTTTCTGTGAATAAGACGACAAAGATTTTTTATTGGTCTATATATATAAA
>NW_013952541.1:432029-447008 GCF_001266775.1 Austrofundulus limnaeus
GCCCCACAACATGATGTTCCCACCTCCAAACTTCACTGCTGGTATGGTGTTTTGGGGCTGATGTGCAGTGCCATATGACCTAAAAAAACATGATGTGTATTCTGGCATCCAAACAGTTCAATGTTGGTCTCATCTGACCAGACTATACATACAGTATTCTCCCAGTATTTCACAGGCTTGTCTAAATATTATGCAGCAAACTTTAAACGAGCTTCAACATGGAAATTCTCCTAAATCACTCGTACGCACAACTTAAGAACAAATCTGTGCATACGAACTGTTCTTGCATGAGGCCCATTTTCTTGCTGAAATGTCCAGCCACGTTTCATCTTCATCATCCTGGTAGTTGGAAGCAGAATTTTATCAAGAGTGTCTCTGTACATTTTTCCACTCATCCTTCCTTCAATTATTTGAAGTTTGCCAGTACCATATGCTGATAAACAGCCGCAGAAATCTTTGCATTTTGATTAGCGGCGCTAATAAAGCTTGAAGTCATCAATAGCAGATCTGGGCTTGRTGTCGAACAGTTCCTATAAAGCTGTGATACTGGTGGATGTTTAACATTTTCAGCAGGAATTCACCTTTTCAGACGAGCCTAAATATAGCAGGAGCCAAAGTGGCCTTAAATGAGATAATTGTTGTGTGTTAGCAACGCTTGATGAGGACACTGATGGGAATCGAGGCGTTGCAAATCCCTTCAACACCGAGTTTCGGCTCGCCGTGATCTCTTTATTTTTAGCTTCTCGTTCACATCTCAGATGAGACTCTCAGACCGTGTCAAATGGGTGATAATGACACCGAGCCCAACTGACGGGGCGACGTGGTGCGACTGAGGAAGGGTTTGATCCCAACAGGCCACCATCTGATGGTCAGCAGCTGGGATGCAGACAGTAAACRGTGATGTAGTGATTATTGAAGTGCTTTGTTTAATAACATTTGGTTAGCATTTAGAGGTTATTTCTTTGGTGTTTGATTCATTCTCCAGTGTTTCCCCTTTGTCACCAGTTCATTTTTCCTCTGTCAGTTTCAACTTTTTCTACRCACACGTAGACCGATAACTAATATTGCTGGACAGTAAATTATTGTGATAAATAATATCATTTGTTGACCACTTTAAATGGATAGAATGATTATCTCCTCCCTGCTTTAGAAGTTATAAACCATAAGCCTGGACACCAGAGTTAACTCCTCCCTACGCTAAGGATTAGAAAAGAGGGAGACACGAAGAAAAAAAACAAGCAGGGAAATTACTGACTTTTTTTTTACTTCATTTCAAAAGTAATACTATTTACAATACAAATAAAATGAAATGAAAGGCAGCAGAGAGAAGAAAAATATCATATCTGCGCCGTTTCCCCTCAAGTATAAATTCAAACAATAGTTATCTTCAATTAAAACAAAACAAAAACATCAAATCTTTCTAGAAGAACAAATTATATGGTTACACATTAAAGGGATCCATGATTAGTTGTAACATTAGACTTCATTTGATAAACATATTTTAACTGTAAAATAAAGACTAAAAATACTGTAGGCTGTTTAGTATGTAATTTTTAAAAATATATATTTTAACACGGATGGAGCCATTTTATTTACACACAAAGCATTCTGGGTAAATGATGTCGTGGATAGGTCACCGGCGCGAAGCTGCTAGCGAGCTATATCCACCCTGAAGGTTAATCTTGGACAATATCTGATGATCGACTCTTTTAAATGAAACCAGAGAGCGTTGACAGAGAGGAGAAGGTAGAAATGACTCAGCCTGGAACTGAAAATATGGATGGAGGACAACAGAGCTGCTTCATSGAAGAAGAACCTCAGCTTAGCCTGTTAGCCTTCACGCTAGCCCTCACGCTATATTGCCTTATATGTATTGGCTCGGTGCTAGCAYGACAAACAAGCTAAAGTGAGGTCCTGCTTCTAGAGATCAGACAAGATCTGGCATGTTCAGGGTGGTATTGTTGTGCGATTAATTGATTTATTGCTTATCGCGACAGATCTGTACTCCGTAATCATTATGTCACTTGTCTGTTTTACTTCATCAACCCAAGGCTTCTTCTTCTTTTTCTTCTGATAATCTTTTGTGTGAATGTAGAACRATCCCAAAATAACGTAACAAATGCAAATTTACAGCTTTGCAAGTTGTTCTTTATTTAAATCAACTTCTCCTATCTTTAGTGTTAGAGTTTGTTAGAGGTCACACTTTATTAAACAGCATTTATTAAATTTAAATTCGATTAACTGTGCTCTTTTAACACAACAGTCAGTTTTCATTTCAGCATTTATTCATCACAGAGTAAAAACAGATGGCAGAGTGTGATATTTCACAAATTATGAATCATTTYTCCAGAAAATAAATCAATTAAGCAGTTAGTTCTGGCAGAACAAAACCGAGTGTGTCTATAAATAAATCTCTGCGTATATCTAACACCTTTAAGAAATCTGAAAGTCGTTCAGTTATTGGAAGGAGAGGGAAAAGAATGAAACTAAAACTAAAGATTTGCCTTCTTGKTCCTGAAGCAGAAATCATCCATTAACACTTTGAACCTGCAGCTACTGAAGCACAAAAAGAATTCACTCTGAGTCATTAGTGTCCCCATTAATCCCACACTCACCAGTTCAGCTGCTGCAGGCAACAATTTATAAAGCAAGTGGTCTAAATAAGCAGCTCTGCAAATGCTCTGAAGGAGCGTTACAGCAGATGAATTCTTTTTGATTCTTCCTGGGAGAAAAGGCAACAATTCAAACAACGGTCGAACCCCCGTTTGAAACACACAATCTGTGACGTTTTGATGGAAGCTGCAGCTCGACATTACTTAAYTGTTCCGTGATTCGTCCATTTTTAAGTCACTCAGCAACTGCCTAAATCTTCTGTTGTGCAGCAGTAATGTGTCCTTGTTGTGGAGTTCCTCTGTCCCTTAAAGGCAAGCCGTCACCTAACAGAGCTGTAAATTAAATTTGAGCAGAATGATGTTGAGTCTTTATTTGTTGATACGCCAGGCGGAGAGGCAGGCGTGTGCGCAGTAAGCTGGTTAAATGTTTATACAGTATTGTAGAAACAAATGGTTAAATTGATGCAGGTCCTCTTTATCTCACTTCCTCCATCGTGTTTGTTGCTGGAGACGAGCRGCGCTCCGAGTTTGTGAAATGGAAGCCGCTCCGCTGCATTGAATCACTCTCACCTGTTGCAAAATTGAGGTCAAAGYTTTCACAAGGTTTGTTTTGTTGGAGATGCAGACACCTTGTGGCATCTTACATCCCCCTCGGCCCCTCAGCCGGCTCTCTGTTGGTGGTCAGTAATGGATGTTTACAATGGGAGAGAAATAGTTTGCCCAGATCAGCTCTTAGGCTGTCAGCGGGAGATTGCTGCAGGTGAAACAAGTGTCAGCCCTGACAAGAAGAAGCCCTGCAGAGAAAAATGACTGACAGAAAGATGGAAAGTGGATGGGGAGAAAGGGAAAGAACAGAACGAGGTGGCTGATGAGAGATGGGGGAGGAAGTGAGACAGGTGAAGGCTGAAACGAGAGAAAAAAAGAAGCTGCAGGAGRACAGGCGGAAGAGGAAACTGTAGTTGTGAAGCAGAAACTTAATTTGTAGGGACAGTGTTGCCTGAGGCGGAGCTGAATGCATTGAGAGTYGGTGAAAAGCAGGAAATTATTACCAGAGAGTGTCAATCAGGTTATTAAGGATGAATAATTGCTTAAATGCACATGTGGGTGATTTCTTTTTAATAGGTTAGAGCCCTGACACGAGTACAGCAACACGCCGCTCCTCTGAAGCGACTCGAACCAACCCGGGATACAAAATGATCCTGTCAGTCGGGCTTTTTACTTCGAGAGGGTCGCTACATTRATTTTTAAATTTGTAGGTTGTAAAGAGTGACGCTGAGCTTGTGAAAGCTGAAAAAAATAAGATCATAATACATCTTGTTCCTTTTGAAGGAGCTTTGCAAATTGTGACTTCAGGGTTGAGAAAGAACTGAGCTCAGTCCTATAAAGTGATACGAGTCAACATGCTTTTTTATACCAATAATCATAATTCATGTTTGTGTTTGGGTAAAATAAAAACAAGCAAGCTTTAGGCCATCTGTGCACGTAGCGTGTACACACAATTGCATTAAATAAAACTAGTGTTCTTTAAAGAATACATGTTGTCCCAATATCTGTAAAATTGGCATCATTATGGTCATTATTATTGTGTTGGCTAAGGTCAACAAACTTGTGCGAGTAGATRAACGACTGTAACAATGGTGAATAGCACTCRTCCTTTTCAGCGTGTAGGAGCGACCCAAACTCATCCTCAGTCCAAATGTTTGTTTATTCACCTTGTTGGATGTAACRGCTCCAGTACCTGACATGGAAACTACAGTACATTCAACGAGCCCATCATTACYGTACAAACATGTCCTTTTCATGCTGATTTGCCACAATCATCATTGGAAAAACGCCCACATTTCCAGAGACAGATCACGTACAAACAGGGCTTTAGCTTCTATCTTAGCCATGCCAGTGCAGTTTCAAAAGTAAGTGGTTGATGTATGGACAAATCCCATCCCCTTATGGCTCTCGAGAGTCCTTACTGGTCCAGGTAAAGAGCCTGTTGTGGAGCTAAATAGATCTGATAAACATAGTTTGAAGGACTGTAAATGGCTCCACTGCTGGCTGTATGAAAACAAACAAAAACATACTGAAAATGGTTCCAAGAACAGTGAAGTGGTCTCTTGTGGTCTGAAAGCATTTAATGAGCCAGCAAGAAAAAGCCAGACAACCTTGATTTTAAAAATTACTCAAGATTTTTAGTCGACTGCATTATTCATCCAGAAAGTCTGAAGTAAAGGACTTCATCTCAGGGAAATTCTCTAATTTAATTTTGAGCTCCAATGTACTAAAATGATTATTACACCTTTGTGACAAATGTGGAATTTTTATTAACTGATCCCAAGATACTATTTAATTAGTTTTTGTTGCTAGGCTTTTATATTTAAATACTTTACCACACATCTGGGACTGAAAATGACACATTTTTCACAAGTAATCCTTTATTGTCTAACCTCGAGCACAATATAATTCTTCATTTTGTCCTCATTTAGGATTCAAAGAGCTGAATGTTATATAAATTAGCGTTCCTGCCTCTTTATTCTGCACCATTAACTCCCACCTTCCCCTTATTGAAGTAGTTTTCTACTTTAGTTAATTTTGCACTGTTTGTTTTTCAGCAGCAAGAAGAAAACTGTTTACTAAACCAACATGCAGTGCAGTAGCTTCGTGCTCAAATGCATGTATGACAGTTTTACTCATGTTAAATAAATATGAATGCAAAAAGTTTGATAAACATATAAATATGCATAAGATGCCTTGAGTGTAGACTCCTGTGTGTTTATGGTTATGGTAAAAGTTTTATGTAGATGTAACTTCATGAAACTTCTCATATTTAGCTTTGTGCAACATGCTGTAGTGGCGACTTTTAATAAAATCCTTCATTGTAGCAAAATATGATGGTATATTAGAGCCACACAAGGAAATTAATTGTTTTACTAAGGAGGAAAAAAATAATTATTGTAATGTTACTTTATTCTTGTATTATTTTGAATTCATCCTCTTACAGCTTTTTTTCCCATAATTCTATGACTTTATTCTTGTAACATTTCAACTTTATTCTCATAATTTTTTTTACTATTTTCGTATTCTTTTGACTTTATTCTGGTAATATTGTGACATTATTCTAGAATAATTTTGATTTTATTTCTGCTTTATTCTCATACGACTTTGTTCTTGTAATATTAGGATTTTATTCTCGTAATATATTGACTTTATTCTCATATAATGTTGACTTAATTCTGGTAATAATATGACTTTATTCTCATAATATTTAGACTATTCCTGTTTTCTTTTGACTTTTTTCTGGTAAAATGACTTTATTCTGGAATTGTTTTGATTTTGTTCTGGTATTATTTCAGCTTTATTCTCGTACAACTTTAATCTTGCAATATTAGAATTCTATTCTTGTAATGTTTTGACTTTATTTTCATATAATTTGGACTTAATTCTGATATTATGACTTTATTTTCATAATATTTTGACTATTCTTGTATTCTTTCGACTTTTTTCTGGTAATATGACTTTATTCTGGAATTAATTTGATTTTATTCTTGTAATATTTCAGCTTTATTCTCGTACGGCTTTATTCTTGTAATATTAGAATTTTATTCTGGTAATATTATGACTTTATTCTCATGGCTGGATGTTGCCCATCCCTGCTGTAGAAGGAAAAATACACTCCGCTGTACAATTATGACTGTATGTGTCACAGAGAAACAAACATCGAGGTCAGAGTAGAGTTTAGTCATTTAGTTTGTGTGTGTGAGTTTATGTGGTCAGGGACACAAACTAATCCAGCAGAAACAGACCAGAAAGAGACGAGCGACACAGTCCTGAAGGGAAACAAGCACACAGATACAAGTCTTACGCTTGTCAACAGTACATGTGCTTTTCTCTGTTTTTTCTTATTTAAAAGGACACACTGCATTCTGTGGCGTATCCACATTACTTTCAGTTCAGTTGACTTTCAGCAGCCATCATGCTGTCCAACGATCTGTGACGACTCTACGCTGTCCTAACAGCCTCACTAAGTATCATTTAAAGCCGTCAGAGTTTTCAGTTTGTTCAGCAGTCTGCAGCCGCTCGGTCCTAACAGCAGGTTTGGTCCGTTGACCTTCTGCTCTTCATTTATGCACCATTCGAAGCTGTGTTGTGTGCCATCTGTCAGTCACAGCTGATGGGTCACAGATGTTCAAAGGTTGTCAGGACTCTCAGTCCTCCTGCTGCGAAACCCRGGCTCTAATATCATGCTTCACATTGCTCTTTCAGACTGCCCAGCTGGATGCAGAGCTGTGGTTATCACAGATGCTCAGGAGATGGTTTGTGAAATGGCATTTTAGRAATACAGCACTAAATCAGAAAAATAAAAAGCAGTGGAAATGATCTAATAGTACTGGACTCTAGAAAAATGCCTGGTTTCAGACTGCTTCCTGCTTCTCTCTTGTGGTCAGTGTTTTCAGATCGTGAGAGGCGTCTCAGCAGGAGGATATGGTCGTTTCCTTCCTCCTCGCTGCAACAGATCAATCGTTGTTTTTCCCTCACCATCTCTCCTTGAACCTCGTAGAGACAATTCTGCTTTTTCCTCAGGAGATTTATCTTTGTCTGTTTTGGAAGTAATAAAACTGACTCCCAGCCTCTAAAAACCTTTTAATGATAAGTTGAATTTCTGTCAACTTAAGCTGAGTTTTATGTAAGGAATCTGGGAGCACTTGTAAGTTATGAATAATGCTTCACAATCTAACAGCAAATATTGACTCSAGAATGTGATAAAATCTAATTTTCAGAGTCTGCAGCTACGATTAAATAAACCCATACACTCAGAAATAAAACAGAAAACCTCTGTGCAGTTCAARTGGAAGCTTTAAGTTCTTTTGTTTYTTTGCTACWTTAAAGAWGTGATATCTSTTCTGTCAAGTTGAAACATTCCCATTTTTTAGWTTTTCAAAACATTCATCAGTAGTTTGTTTTGTCTTCATATGGACATAGAGTTTATTAGAAGATGATCATAAAAATACCATAAAGATTAAACAAGAGCACGTTTGTCTTCACAGTTTGGAGCAAACAGCTCTTATTTCCCCTGTTCTCTGGTTTTTATCATGATCTAATAAATCCACAGCATCAGTGAACAGATGCTGAGTTGGACGACAGCAGCTGCTCTTCTGTATTCACAAAGTGTACCAGGCAGCGTTAGCAGCGTATGTGACCTGACATGACAATCTGCATTTCACTTCTCAGGTTTCAAGGTGATCTAATTTTTATTTTTTATAACCTGTTGGAATTTACTTTTAACATTTTAAACACAAATGCACCAAATCAAAACTCATCAGATAAACTTTATCAGTTAGAAATTAAAGAAATGTGATTTAACAGAAATGATCAGAAATAAAAATCAAATGTAAAACTTCTTTTAGTTTCTAATGATTTATTTAGTCTTCATTGTCCGTGGGTCAAATTTTAACAATACTTTCCTTGGCTGACCTTAAAAAACATACAAATACTACACAATTTTATTTATAAATCACCTTTGTTCTTGCACAGTCCCTTAAATTATATTTTTATTGTTAGTAGTAGTATCATTGCTAGTTAGTGGTAATTTCATTTTGTGTGCATTGTCTATAGTTTGTAAACTAGCTTGTGAACCTCTGTACTGATGCTGCTGTGACACATGAATTTCCCCATGGCGGGACAATAAAGGATATTTCTATTCTTCTATTCTATTCTTTAAAAACACGGATGGTCAAAATGCTGTAAACAAAGACATTCAAAACACAAATAATAAAATCAATTTTAACATTAAAAAGTAAATAAATGATGACAATTCTGTCMATTTTACAGATAAAATTGGGTACATACTTTGTTGAGATCTTGTATAATGTTTAAAGTTTCTCCATCATTTCCAAGCATAAAATAATGTTAGTTTAAAGCAGGAGTTTTCAATGTTTTTCAGTCTGGGACCCCCAAATAGTTTGAGATATATACATTTCATACTGACATTAGTTGACTGTTATCATTATATTATATTAGGAGTTGCAGTGTGGCTGAGTGAAACAGAATTCAGCTGGTGTTTTCACTGAATTTGTGCATTTCTATATGAAATACATAGTTTTAAGCCTCAATTTATCTATTTGATACATGGTAATGTGGGTTTAAAGACTTAACTTAAAAAAAGGTGTTTAAAAACCTTTAAAATATTTTGCAGCCCCTCTGCAGTACCTACCCCATCACTGAAGACCTCTGCTCTAAAGTTTTGGCTCTTAAACCAGCCTATGGAATAGGAGGTCCAGGCAAATACTGAGGACTCCTTCAATCTAGGGGACGCCACAAATGGGGGACTAAAAAATGTTTAATAACTTCCCAATAATTTTAGTTAAATGCTTTTCAAATGGCTGGGAAATGCTTAGTTTTGAGTGGATCTTTTACAAAATTTCCCCCATAGAACTGCTTCACTCCACGGTTGCTTGTTAACATGAGCAGGTGTTCCTGTTGTCAGGTATGAGGTAGACTTCCGGTTTTCTGTTTCAAATTAATTATATTGTTAGCATTTTTAATTGGACAACCTAGTTAAGATAAAAATAATATCAAAGATGTAAAAAAAATTGTGACTTTGTGCATTCAGTTCAGCGACATTAATGTTTGTGTCGTTTAAAACATCGAATGTTTTATGTTTTGTAGGGATGAGCTGAAAGGACAGCTTTAATAATGCAGCTTCTGTTTTCTTGGAAATTAGCTTTAAGTCTTGTAGAAATCCAGTTTATATCTGAGGTTCAGAGTTCATTTTTTAGTCTGTTTCTGCTGTTTCCAGTCTGATATCTGACTGCAGCTCCGAGTCCTCCACAAGTGGTCTCATTTGTGGAGCAGCAGGTCAATTAGCTCTCTGCCTGCATCCCTGTCAGTTAGCCCCTCTGGCTGTGTGTACACACAGACTCCCCCTCTGTGTTCCTCCATTCTCAGGCTTTCTAAATCAAACACAGCTCTGCACAGGCTGCCCTGCAGCTCGTAGCAGTCGGAGCTGAGTCATGGGTTCGTTGGCGTAAACTGTCTCAGCTGCGAGCACATCCTGCTGAGGTAAAGTGTCACCTGCGCCGCTTGAAGTGCAAACAATACTTTTTCACCGGGTACTCCGGCTCTGTTGGCAGGTTTTATGAAAATGTCTCATATTTGGTCCCTTTTTTTATTATTAAAAATAACGTACCTCTGTCTGACCCTATACTTCTGTCAGCCAGGCTGCTGCTTTGGCAGCTTTCTTCTAAAGTCTCCTGTTTCCTCAGAAGTCTGYCAGTGAAGTCCAGGAACTTTTTTTTTTAGTTTAAACAGACATTTTGATACTTTTAGATGTCCTCTGTTCCTGAAGGGTTTTTCTGAGTTCCTCAGCATCCATCCTTTCAAACAATGAAAACTKTGTATTTTACACATTTCTACAATCTTTGGAGTGTTTTTACTTGTGAACTTGTGAACATCACTCCTTAAACAATTAGAAAGCAAAAAAAATTTAAAATATAATTTTTCACATTTCTTATGCAGTCTGTCTCTTAGTATAAATAATAGGGTTAGCTTTTGTGGTCAGTTCCCTAAATCGATTCGATTTCCTCCAAACAAAACTGTCTCAAGTCTCAYTGGTGCCATTTTTAAATGGAAACAAAACTTGCCATGGTCTCAGTTATTTTTATGTCCTGCAGAGATTCTGCTGGAAATGTTAG
Organism: Austrofundulus limnaeus; assembly: GCF_001266775.1. NCBI lineage: Eukaryota > Metazoa > Chordata > Actinopteri > Cyprinodontiformes > Rivulidae > Austrofundulus > Austrofundulus limnaeus. The sequence goes on from NW_013952541.1 coordinate 442,324, forward strand.
TGATTCTGTAGTTTCTTTGTCAGAAGCTAACGTTAGCTCTGAACATCAACCAAATGTAAACGTATGTTAAGTCAGGAGTAACACAAAACATAAACGCACCACTGCTTCATGGTTAACATCACGAGGAAAAATCAGTCTCATGCACAATAAATCCATTATTTTTACCCAGCTCTAATATTTACATTTTCTTTGGAAACAAACTCTTTCTTTCATAAAACTGTTATTAGATTTTAAAATCTTGCAGAAATGGAAGGTAAAATGACAAAAGCACAAACAAAATGCTTATTTATTGGTTGCATTGGAAAAATAAAACGTTTCTCTGTTTCTGGAAAGGATAGGATGAGGCAATAATCTAAAACTGTAACATCCTAAATGCTGCTCCTTTAAACGTTTTTTTAGATGATTATCAGGATGTTGAAATTATCAGGAATTCCTCCAAAATGTCCTTTTTATTTCTTGCTCTCGCTGATGACACCCATCACTAAATCTGTTCGACATCTTTTTGTCTCATGCTTTCTTGCTCACTTTGTCACCTCACCAGTATTCTGGGTAATTTAGTCATTTTGAATGAAGCTCGTCTCCGTTGCTGCCGAGCTGTAATGACGCCGCTGCCAGCTGCAGATGAATCAAAATTACATCATTCGTCTCCTCCGAAAATGCAATCCAAGTTAATCCACACAACACTTTTGTGCACATAAAGACTGCACAACTCATTTTCTGTCTGTAACCGAGCTGATAATTCAGTTGTATTTCTCTTTTTTGGTAGAGGCCAATCAAAATGTTGTTTTCTGCTGTAAATTGCTTCTTTTTCTTGTTTAGTTTGGACACGAAAAGGAGACGTCCTGAATCTATAAAGCTCTAAATGACGAGGTGATAATTTCTTCTTCACATGTAAAACGTTACGCTCCTTTTAGAGCATCGAGCTTCTCAAACCTCAGTATTCTGAAGCGTAAAGATTACTTGGAGTGGTGTATTTATAGCCAAGGTAAAATGTGAGTTCCAGTAAGAGTTGGTCAATTGAKTAGCATTAAAAGGATCTCATCTTACTCTAGTGAGTAGGTCTGAAGGATGATAAAATCATTGAAAAGTACATTTATACCTTGGTTATATCAGGTTTGAACCAAACTATTAATCATCTAGAGTTTTCCACCAGTTTGCTTGTTATTGGGGATAAATAAAGCTTCTAAATCGGTGGACCTTCATGAACCAAAACAACAGATTATTGGTCGTGATGTCTCGTAAATGAGCACAAATTTGTCTTTAGAAGAAAATATTTTGGATTAATTATCGTAACTTTCAGTCTAAATGGTAATTTTACAGTTTCTTAGCTTATTTATTTAGATTTTTTTATTTGTTGTGAAGTAAAACTGTGATGAAAACCTGTTRATTCCTGAAAGAAAGCCAACAAAATTAACCTTAAATGCCTTGAGAGGAAAAGCAACACGATTAGTGAAACATTTGTCCAACAACAGATAAAAAAGTTACGCAAAGCTGATTTTTAATCTTTTTCTGCCCAGTTTTATAAACCTTTTAAAACCACCTAAAGGCTGGATTTGAAGCATTATTGGACATGTTATTGTTGTGAAAGTAATTAGTTTTCATCCTGAATGTGGCTCCTACGTACCTGCTTCTGGGTCCTTTCTCCTAAAAATCATGGCAGACTCTTTATAGTCTGTAATTGCAACCAAGATTTGTGTTTTCTAGTGGTCATAAATAAAAGGAAGGTTTATTAAAGCACAGCTCAGACACGCCAGTAACTCTTTTCTTACTCCTCCAGACAGACTTCAGTTTCCACCCCTGGAGCGACTCGTTATTAAGACACGGCGCTTCAGACAGACTGTCAGCTTTAAGAAGCCCAGCTCATCACAGATCAGAAGAAACACAGCTTCACCTGTTGTCCACCAAACAAGAAACGCCTCCCCGATGAGATCYGCTTCTGTCTTCATCAGACCGAGAGCCTGAAGGCATTTCACACCATCTGTCAGGTAAGGCTTGAGTAACACAGGCTGGCCACACCTCCAGGCTTTCTGTTGCTCACTAATTTACCTACATGCACAACGTTTCTTTTTATTAAGTTAATTAAATCAAGAAACATGACACTTTGATTGACAGTTCTTATACATTTTAATAGTCTTAGGTCTAATCTCTGCAGGTTAGTGCTTCGCTAATCATCACTTCTAAAAAACYAAGAAAAATTCAAGCGTTACTCATAAAAACCTCTGAATTATTATAGAAAATAAAGCTGTGATCATCTCCTGATTACCTGTTTGTTGTGCTCATCAGCAGCACAGCTTCAGCTGGTAGCTCTGAATATTTTGGAAAATTACAGAACTAAATAAAAAAGTTCAAAAATGTGAAATTGCAACAAATTGAAACTCTAGCAGGCTGGTTCGTTTGAACGTTTTTAAGAACAAACTGCAGATTGTCTGATGTTGAAATGATGAAATCGGAGCTCTGAGAAAGTCACAACATCACTTTCAGAACTTCGTGATCTTTGAGCAAAGATGGTTCCACATGGTTCCTGTATTTTAACCTAGATTATTACCCAGATCAGAGTTTATGTCACTGTTTAGCAGAGTTGGACCAARAAGTGCAGGACTGTCAGTGAGGTGGAATCAGACTGAATAAATGGACGAGAGGCCAGCTAAACGCAACAAAAGAAGCTAAAATGAAGCTATAGGCTAGCTGAAAGCTAAAGTAAAACAAAACATCAGCTAAACATAGCAAACCAGTAGTTAAAAGCTAAAAGATGTAAAACAGCTAAAAGTAACAAAAGGCTGGTTTTAAACACATCAGTAAAAGGATAGCTAAAACAGGCAATATTATTCCAAATGCTAAAAGAATGAAGCACTAGCTGATAGCTAAAAGTATCAAACCAGTAGTTAGAAGCTAAAAGTATCAAAAGACTAGCTAAGTGCTAAACTGAGTAAAACACTAATTAAGTAACAAAAGGTTTGCTAAACGAAGTAAAAGATTAGATAAAAGCAAAATGCTAGCTAAAAGCTAAAAGTAACAGAGGGTTTTCTAAACGCAGTAAAAGAGAGTTCCTCTTTTATGTCACTTCCTGTTTCACTTTGTCTGATYCCAGTTAAAAATAAAATATGCCGRTTATGTGACAGAATGTGTAAAATCATGTGTTTTGGGCAGAGTTTCTTAATTATAAAGAGGCTTGACATTTTGTTTTCGCAGGATATGCATGTCAGACACTTTTAAAGATGATGAATAAACTGAAAACTTGAAGAAAGGAACAGGTTTTCACAAACTCTGAGACTAAAGTATTATGTGAATTCTTCTGTGTTATTCTGCCACAATAAAACGTCGAGGTAAATAAAAACAAACGAGAAGCTGAGAATTTGTGTAAACAAAAGGAAAAGATCAGAGTGAAAACACCTTTAACCAAAATAAAATGTGGGAAAATAGGTACAATATTTGATTTAATACAGTTTATTTTAGTAATTCAATTTTATTTCAGTTTTTCACCACGAGTTAAATATCTTGATGTAAAAATTTTCCTGCAGGAATATGTTTAAATATCAAGGATAAGGCTCTGAAAACACCTCATTCCCATACCTCTGCATTCATTTATCAGGCTGCAGGCCAGAAGCAAAAAGACTTTCACTGGATTTCTGAAGGTTAGGAACATCGACAGATTCCAAAAACGAATCGTGCTCTGAGGAAAATCTGTCCTATTGGAAAATATACTAAATATATATAAATATATAAAACTTGTTGGAGCTTACCAGCAGTTTAGCTACAAGCAGAAGTTTAGCTTTAAACTTAAAYAAAAACTCTAAACTGATCAATTCCAATATAAATAAAGATTAAATACGAAGGAATGCTTATCSCTCACCTTACACTCTAAAAATTAATGCAATCAGTCAGTGCTCAGAGTAAGTGTCAGGGATGACTCTCAGCTACTACCACAACAAATTTTAGCTCAATATCTTTAGAAATGGCAGATTTAAAGCATTTTTTGTGTCGTGACTAAATAACCAAGATCTCTTATCTGTGGCGGCCATCTTGAATCAGGTCGCAGGTTCATGTGAAATTTTGCTAACAGACAAAAAGTGAGATCACATCTTTAATGTTTTATATTGGCGTTAAAATAAAAGTTATAACAAAACCTAAAAAAAACAAGCTAAATGCTTAATATTTCTAGGTTATTTTTTCTATTYAAATTAAGGTTTTAACTTTTTTTTTAAGTTCACAGTAAGGATTTAGTGAGAACACGGTCTTAATTCCAGCTCCTTGTTTTACAATCCCTCATGTGAACAGGACTTTTTATATTTATTTTTGAATCTAACAGTAAATGTCACCTCACTCAGCMTTGTTATTGACTTCAGTGGTTTCTTACAAAAGACTGAGTCGTTGTTACTAAGAATTCAGAGCACAGGTTTACAACTCGCAGCAGACTTCTCAATAAAACTCAGATTTTTTCCTCCTCCTGTGAATCCTGGYGCCTTGATCTCTGCTTTATTCTCACAGAAGCCTCTTCATGTCTTTTCTCTTTCATCCAGCTGGCCGGCCGGCCGCTCGGGCGGCAGGTCTCCAGCAGTCTGCAGCTGCTGCCGTGAATACGAAGCAGAATCGGAGAGTTAAAACTTCTCAACCTGAAAGTCAACACAAACTTAACAAAAAGTAAATAAATAAATAAACCAGACAAAGCATTCGGCTGTCAACTGACT
>NW_013952541.1:448518-450429 GCF_001266775.1 Austrofundulus limnaeus
GAAGTAAACAAACAAGCAGGAAAATGAAACTTATCGCCTTCTTTTTTTTACCGACCTCAAAAAAAGTTATCGTGCAATTAATTGATTTATTGTCTATCGCGACAGGCCTAGTTGTATCATTATTTGTTGTATGTAAGCATTTGTTTTGTTTTTAAATGAAATTAATAAATTAAAAAAAATTCAAATAAATTTTAATCTGAAAGTCAAAAAGGCTCGCTAAACACAGTAAAAGAGTAGTTAGAAGTAATAAAATGGTATCTAAAAGCAAAATGCTAAACGTAGCAAAAGAGTTATTTGGTGCCAAAAGTAGCAAAGGCAAGCTAAAAGCTACAAATAACAAAAGACTGGCTAAAGGCAGCGAAGGAGTAGCTATAAATAGTAAAAGGGTAGTTAAAGAGACAAATGCTTGCAAAAAGCTGAAATAAACAAAACCCTAGCTGAAAGCTACATGTAGCAAACCAGTAGCTGGAAGCTRAAAGCAGCAAAATGGCTAGCTAAAAGCTTGAATAAGTAAAACACTAGCTAAAAGGTCAAGGTAACAAAAAGCTAGATTAACACAACATAAGAGTAGCTACAAGTAGCCAAAAGTTAAAGGTAACAAAAGGCCAGCTAAAAGCAGCAGAAGTGTAGCTGAAAGCTTAAAGGAACTAAAGGCTAAAGACTCAAAGTAAAATGCAAAGACAAACAGAGGCAGCAGCTGAAGCAGGCTGTAAACAGAATGTTTGTGTTTTGAAAGGAGCTGAAAAGATCTCAGTTTGTGTTTGTGAAACTCGTTCCTCTAGAATGAACTGAAAAACAAAATACAGCAAACAGTGATGTGAGTGCTGACACACTTGTCACACACTATAAAAAAAAAGCATGATTTTTTGTTCTGATGGGACCTAAACGACCCCACCTCCTGGTTCCATCTAATTCTCATGCAGCCCTCCTCTGCTCCCAGCAGCTCCCTCTCCTCCTCCTGTGTGGCTGTTTTAAATGTTTCTATGGCAAAACAAACAAAAAAAAACTCCATCTGTCACAATCCAGTGCAGAAGACAGTGTGTTGTTTCACCACGGGGATCGACAGAATTTCAGGTCCAGAACCAGAAAACGAGCGGCTAACTTGGCTCGTCTGACACTGAAATTCCTGCGCAGGCTGCTTTTGACAGAAGAAGAAATGGTTTCGTAGTGAGGGGTCCAGGAGCTGCTGAAAGAGTTTATTCAGCTTTATTCTGATGAGTAACGTTGAGATCTGACACACACACTCACACACACACTCACACACACACACGTAATAATTACATCATCGCTCATCTTTAAACTTGTAATGTTGAGATAAAGTTTTAAAAAAGAGATATTGGAGCTGTAAAAACTGTCTGGTTTCTCCTGTTTTCTTTTAATCTACAAAGTGAGATTTTTAAAGTCCTTTCAGAAAACTGTACTCTTGGAACACATTTTATGTCCCCTAAAGCAGTGGTTCCCAATGGTAGGGTCAAAACATCAAGGTGGGGTCTGAAAAGATTTGCTGAATTAATGAAATTTAAAATAGACTGCAAACATTTTTTTGCCTTTCTTGTTACATAAGACTTAGATCAGCATGTTTGAAGTGGACAAAAATAGCATAATGAATATTGCAACCTGTCCTTGTTTATGTGACCTGATAAATATGTTTATTAACCAAAGGTATTCAGGGGCACAGCTCTGCTGCTTTTATTTTGTAGGTCAAAAGCTGAAAAGTCTGGGAATCATTGCTCTAAATCAGTGTTTCCCAAAGTTGGGGTCGGGACCCAAAGTGGGATCCCAAAACTTCAAGGTGGGGTCCTGAAAATATTTTCTGAATTAGTTACATTTTTGCCTTAGTTGTTACAAAGGAGTGAGGTTAGTATATTTAAAATGGATAAATGTAGTATAAAAAGTATTGTTACTATGCCC
>NW_013952541.1:450634-460655 GCF_001266775.1 Austrofundulus limnaeus
CGTGTACACAGACCAGTAATATTTGGGGTCACAAGTTTTTGCCATGGATATTTTGTGGGTCAGAAGACAAAAAGTTTGGGAACTGGGAAGTTTTTTATGGTTATTAATGAAGTTCGTGTACTCAGACCAGTAATATTTGGGGTCACAAGTTTTTGCCATGGATATTTTGTGGGTCAGAAGACAAAAAGTTTGGGAACTTCTGCTCTAAATCATTAATTCAAATCTTTTATGTTTTGTTCAATGTAGATGTTATAAACAATATCTTACCTGCTGTAGATAGCTCTTCAGTTTCATATTTTGTGGTTATTCTGGCAGAAATGTTTGTTGTTTTTCAGCAGAGATCAACCAGTTTTTTAAAGCTGATACCGATCAGTCTAACTGATCCCCGTTATCTGCTGCAAATTTTTGAATCTACTGTTTTTCTTCCTCCAGTTACATGATACACTTGTTGGACATTTCAAAATAAACTTAATTTAAATTCYGCTGGGTTTTTTAAACCTTTGTTTGGTTCATTTCTCCAAACTGAGAGCTATCTGCAGCAAGTAGGAAGTTACTTTTTTACAATCTTTCCACAGAAATCTGACCTAAAAACTCTTCTTCTTTTCTTTAAGTTCTSCCACTTGGGCTCTCTGTTGTTTCTTCCTTTTTAAAGTTAGAAGARCCCATCATCTGATCAGAACTTTGGTTTGTTCGTGTGCAGTGCGTTCACGTCGAGTAGACATTCTCTGACCCTCATGATTTCAACAGTATCTTCATTATCAGCTCTGTCTACTAAACTCTCTGCATCCTCCCCTCACCGTCTCTTTCTTGCATTATTGACCGAGAGCCAAAATCTTCCAAACTTGTTCACCTGATATTTGCTCTGGATCTGATGTGTTGAACGTGACACCCTCACCTCATCCCCAGGCACTTCTGTGTTACACAAATTGGTTTGAAAACTCCTGCTGYGCAGCAGAATCAGGGCCGCTTCGACCAGAAAACATTCAGCAACGACTCGTCTGAAGCCAATCGCAAACAGTTTGCTCAGAGCTGCCAATAAAATCTGAAACTGTTCGGTGGGTTATGACTACTGCTGGAGAGGAAGATCTAATGTGATGATGGCTTTAAGACTGCAGTTATGTCTGTTTGCTCCATAAATGCCATAACTTCCTATAAAATACCTTTTAAGGTCTATTTCTGCAGCTCAGGTTAGTGTTTGCTGGTGAGTTTAGTTTTTTCTTATTGAATATCAAAATGTCCTGTTTTAAAGAACCATTTATTTCTCTTTTTTTAAAGCATCAAACTTTACAAAGAATGATCTTTTTGTTTTTTAATCAAAAATTTCTCAGCTTTCCTTTTTAGTAAACAGCTAAAATAATCATAGTTTATTTTGAAAGGGCAAATAAAATACTGGTGGAAATGACAGAAAAAACACATTAATAAAACTGATGCACAAAAACAATTTTAAAGATTAACTTTTCTTCCTGTTTTAGCACACTTTATCATCAATTAAGTGATGCCAGCAAGGAGTTTATATAGAACAACTGGAGCTCAGAAACCAGGTGACCATGTGATCGGCTGGTGAAGCTAACGGCTAATGCAAAACAGTCAAGAGTCTGGATTTATCATTACTGTACATGTTGGTGACAGAGCAGAAAAAAAGGACTGTCAATGTAGAAATCATAAAAACTATTAATAATAATGTCAACCCAATTATTATTAGTATTTTACAGTTCATATAATCTAATGTTTTAAATAATGTCAGAAAATCTGTTTGTGTTATGGATTTATTAACAGAAGATAAACAGGAAAACGTCTCATTTTACAACAAGTCATCAGATTTGATCTTATTTAGCTCAATGTGATCTGAGCAGAACATAATGGCTGTGTCCAAAACGACAGGCCGGGTCCTCCGGAGGACCCAGACTACCCGGTCGCGGCGGGCCGGGTCCTTGGTAGACCGGGAAGACCGGAAAAAAAGAGGCTGTGAATTTGGACGGTCTAGCCTCCCCTCCTTACCCTGGCGTACGTCATGTCACCTAGCAACTGTGACGACGCTAAACAAGCAAACTTAAATCAAAATTAGAAAAATATCAATATATTAGCATTATTAATATCACAAACCTATAAAATTAACTTAAAGGTATCATTTGAAGAACTAATTGACCTGCTGTAGGTTCATGTTTATTTCGCGTTTTTTATGATGAAAAAATAATATTTAAAAACATGTCCATACAAATGATGAAAGTATTAGAATTACAACCGCTAAATTTTTTTAATTTTTATATCGCCATATTTTTATTTAAAACGTATTCTTTTCTCTCACTTCATCCGCCATTACTAGCATAAAAAAATCTCCGGTCGGGCCGCAATGCATTATGGGATATGCTGGGCAGGGAAGGATCCATCAGACCTGTCCTTCGATTCGGGCCAAAGGAAAGACGTATTTGTCGGCCGCATCGGAGGAGTCTTCAGTTTTGGACGTCCTTCGTCGCGGCGCTGTGACGTATGCGGCCGACAAATTCGGCCTTCGGAGGACCCGTCCTGTCGTTTTGGACACAGCCAATGTAACAGTTTAAAATTAAAATAATCTTATAAAGTTCATGTAATCACTGTTATTTATTGAACTGGTTAGCAGATATTAGCTTGTGGAGCATATAGTAGCACTGTTGAATCATGCTACAATTTAACAAACTATTAAATATTACTTTGTCCTCTTGATTAATATTTAGACCTACAGAGTGTAAAATAATATTATAAATGTGAGTATTTTTAGGTTTCTGTTAGAGGAACCTGACCTGTTAAGAAGATGTTAGCTAATCGAGACAAGTTTCATCCTATAACCAGAGAACATTTTCTAACTGTTGACTGGTAAATATTAATATTATTATTTTTTTATGACCGTAAGAAGAAATAATAAATATACTTTATTACTAGCTGAAGTCATCATTTTTCAACAAGCTAAAGTCTAAGTTACAGGCTGACTTCAGGTCTGGTTTAGATCATTGTTACTTATAAATTATATATTTTTCTGGTATAAATCTGCTGTTTTACATGATTGTTGAATGAAATTAACATAATTATTAATTTATTGTAAAAACCTGACAGATAATCTGTGAAACAGATCCAGTTCAGCTGCTGTTTATCTGTTAGTTTCTGTGGTGGCTGTGAGCTGTTGCCCTGTTAGGTCTGTTTCTGCTCCTCCATGCTGTAAACCCTAACAGTGGACAGGTGGGGCTCAATCTAGTGTTCTTATTCAAGTCTATAACAACCTGCTTTTATTTCAAAAAAACAACCTTTCTCCTCCGTCAAAGTAATTTAATAAAACTTTTTTTAAATATTTGGTTTGTTTGCAGGAATTTTAATTGATTTTATTCATTAAACGTTTGTTTTTTGTTGTTTCTTTTCAATCCTTTGTTTCCTCGGCTTCGGCATGCCCAACATGAAGSTTCGCTGAAATTTACCTGAAAGAGAGAATTAAAACAAATAAGATTTAAATAACTTAACTCTGTTTTTTTCTGTTCATACTTTCACTGCATTTTACTATGAAATACTTCATCAGTTCTTAAGTTTTAAACACACTAATTTAATTTCCCACTAAACATAAAAGAAACTTTTAAAATATGAAGTTTATTTAGCCTACAATTCTATAAAATTGTTTTTTTGTGTATATAATTTGTAGCAACTATAACAATATGTCACTAATTAATTAACTGCTTGATAAAATCTGAGCATTTTCAGTTTCTTTTACCTTTATATGACAAATAAACCATAAATTATCCCCTCATCTCTTCAATAACTTYGTTTTTACTGTTTATAATAATGAAGATTCAGATAAAACTTTGCACCTGACAGCTCTAGTTTGTTTTTAAACATCTACTCACTCGGGGGGGTTTCTGACTTGTCTTCCATCATCTCAATCAACTCAAACTCCTTCAGTTTGCTGCGAAGCTCACAGATCTGGTCCGCCTCGCTCACCGGAGCCAACCCACCGTCCTCCCCTGCCGTGCAGAAGACCTCCAGAGGCCAGTACTCGGGCTCCTTCAGGAGATTTGATGCCTTGCAGACGGCTGGAGGTTCGGCCCGCCGAGCGGCCGGGCGGCTTGGATCGACGAAGCCGGTCTCAGAACCAGATTGTCTCCTGGAGTGGGTCTGCAGGGACCTMACCTGTCTCAGGTTGAGAAAGGACCACAATGTCTGGCTTTCTGTTTTGTCGTAGATGGAGGGGAAGTAACCTTTGGCAGCCATTTTCCTCAAACCTGAACCTGAACCTCAAACCAGCCTTTCCTCTGAACCTGAAGCTGAAGTGCATCGGTTTTGTTTGAATTTAAAATTGTTGTTCTAGAAACAGCAAGATTCCACATATTGATAAATTTGACAACTTTTAATTAATTCAACTAAAACCCTGAAGAGGTTTATTCACAACCTCTGAACTATAACCAAAGACTGACAAACTGAAGGACTTTGTGTTTATCCACAAACACTCCAGAAACTTTAGTTTATTTGTAAATAAACAAACAAGCAGTCATGTCAACAGTTGGTTTGGAGCTTTGTCTTGCACCCAGAAGTTCTGTAATAAAGCTGATTCTTCACTGTCCTGCTGCTTTCTGTGAAAAAAGATGTTTTAATTTGTTTTTTTAGCAGTGATGATGCCTTCAGGGACACTCAGTAAACCTGGCAGAGCGACAGATTGTGCTCATCCTCTTCTTAATACTACATTTCTGTATAAACAATCCTGCTCTGAGTCATAGTTTTTTTTTTTTTTAGTGGGGGGGCTGTCAGACCCTGAGGTCAGAGTGTGTGTGTGTGTGTGTGTGTGTGTTGGTGGGGGGGATTAGTAGAATATTAAAACTTAAATTAAAGCTTGTGAATGCCTGGACTCAAACTCACTCTGAGTTTCTGAGTCTTTGTTTTTTGCACCAGAGAGTTTAAATCAGAACCAGCAGAGGCTCAGCGGAGAACTGTGTGGATCCTTTAAAACATTTATCAAACATCTTTATTCAGAATTATAAACAGTTTGAATTCATGTAGATCTGATGGACCTGTGACCCTGCAGGAAAGAGTAGGGGATGGATGGATGGATGGATGGATGGATGGATGGATGGATGGATGGATGGATGAAACAATGGATGGATGAAACGATGGATGGATGGATGGATGGAAAATGAAAGGATGGATGGATGACAGGAAGGATGAAACGATGGATGGATGGATGAAAATGGATGGATGGATGGAAAATGGAGGGATGGATGGATGAAAGAATTCATGAAAGGATGGATGGATGGAAGGAAAGGATTGATGGAAAGATGAAAGGATGGATGGATGAACAGATAGGTGGATGACAGGAAGGATGAAACGATGGATGGATAAAAGGATGGATGGAAGGAAGAAATGATGGAAGGATGGATGGATGGAAGGAAGAAAGGATGGAAGGATGGATGGAAGGAAGAAATGATGGAAGGATGGATGGATGGAAGGAAGAAATGATGGAAGGATGGATGGAAGGAAGAAATGATGGAAGGATGGATGGATGGAAGGAAGAAATGATGGAAGGATGGATGGAAGGAAGGATGGATGGATGGATGTCTGTTTGAAAACTGATCAAAGATTTAAAACTTTAATTCTCTCAGTCAGAAACAAGTTTAGTTTGTGATTCTTCATTTGTTGTTAAAAACGCAGCGCAGAGTCACGGTGTTTTATCTTAAACAAGAATAATAATAATATAATTAGAATAATAATAATATAATAAAAACTCGAACAGATGGCTTATTTGAGGACGCAGTCCCGCAAAGCTGCGTGTTTCTGATGAAGGATGTGTTCGGAGGAGGAGGAGGTTTTAGGGAGACCCGCTCCGTCTCTCCTCCCTCCCTCCCTCTCTCCTCCTCTCCTCTCCTCCTCTGGTGGATCAGGACCTGATCTGTGTCGGAGCTGGAGGAGAGCAGAGCTTCTCCGCAGCCTCCCGCCGAACCATCATGGATCTTTGCGCTCAAATCTTTCGGATTATCGCTTCACTCGTTCTGTTTGCGTCATTTCTGAGCCGGACAGCCGCAGAGGGTGAGTCTGCGTGTGCGCCTTTTAAAGCATCAATTAATTAATTATTTATTTCACTTTTCTCTTTCTGGGAGACGAACCGAGTCCGAGCAGCGCGGAACGGAAGCCTCTTTAGACTCGGGAGTTTCTGCTGTTAACTACACCTTTAGTTGTTTTTTACCCTAAAAATAAATAATTTAGCAGAGTTTTAACTGCGCTGATTGTCTTTATACTGCTCATGAGACAACTTTTTATTCTCGTGCGTGTTTATTTAAATTTATTTATCTCCAGTAGAGGTTCGGAGTTGGATCTTTTTACATCTCAGCTGCAGGTTTGAACATTTAGGAGGTGATTGGTCCAAATCAGGTGGTCTGTTTTTTTGTTGGGGTTAATTTGGTGCTCATTGCAGCGTGATGAGCACCCTGGTGCACGAGGCAGTGTGAAGGTGCGTGCGCGTGCGAGGGGGTTGAGTCTGAGAATCATGTTTGACCTCCACATCAGACAGTCTGCAGGTGTGAAACTGTGGGAATCTGAAATGTGAAGCAGGGCGTTGCTGTTAACCTCTGAGAGGAGGAGGAGGAGAGAGGAAGAGCTGGCGAAGAGACAAGTCCAAATGATGAAACAGATTCTTCTCTTCTTTCTTCTCTTCCTCAATACTCACCTGCTTCTCTCATCTGATCTTCACCTCTGCTCCTGTCCTCCTCTTCATCACTGTAAAACTGTCAGTTTAATTTGGCTGCACGTGGGGCGCCAAGGTAAAATGTCCAAAAATGTCAGTAACACGTTTTTTTTTGCGCATTTTATGAATTTTTCTAAATCCACTAATTTTTTTTAATTATTTAGCTCACTGTTTTTACGAAATATTTAATTTAACCAATAAATGTTAAAATCCAAATCTAATGTAATAGTTAAAACTTAAATGTTAAAGTTCACATTTAAAATTTTCTAAATAAAAAGCCGCCTTTTTTGACGTCACCACCCACAAATGCTAAAGCTACTAGCTACCAAGATATCAAAGTTGCGGATACTGCGGTGTTAGCTCCACTTCAATCTGCTAAGACCACATGTACAATCATTATTGTTTTTAAATAACACATTTTGAATTTAAATGTTGAATACTATCATCAAAAATGTTAGCATGGTTAGCAGCATTAGCAGTTTTAGCTGCTGATTTTGTCCCAGGATGATGACATCAAGCCGTGCACCAACAGCAAGGGCTGCGTTCCTTTCCAAAATATTTAAATTTAAACTTTATCATTTAGCTGCAACATGTAAGGTTTAAATTTTATATTTAGATTTATATATAACATTTAAATTTTAAATTTACCATGCGTTATCTATTAGCAAAATGTGATAACAGTGAGCTAAATAACAATAAAATTCCCGTCAAATTCATTACTAAGATTTTACTCTCATTGGGCCTCATGCAAGAACAGTTCGTATGCACAGATTTGTTCTTAAATTGTGCATACGAGTGATTTAGGAGAATTTGTGGCATTCACCAATGTTTTCGTATTCTAAGATTTTCTTCAGATACGAACAAAATTYAYGAGTGGTCCAGACCTGTCGTATATTTTACSAGCAGTCAGTCTGCTGTTATCCAGACGGGTTTTCTTCATTAATAACTTTATATTTCATTAGTTTGAAGATATTTTGAGTTGAAAATAAATCACACTCCATAATTATGTTGACAATAGGCTATTCTGCTTGAATTAGAGTTATAATTTTAAATGTAATAATTTAAACTAGCAATATAAATTGTCCGTTCGTCCGTTTTCCGCCGCTTATCCGGGATCGGGTCTCGGTGGCAGCAGCAGAGAGACCCCCTTCTCCCCAGCGACACTTTCCAGCTCGTCCTGGGGGACTCCGAGACGTTCCCGGGCCAGAGGGGATATATGATCATGTCCAGGATTTTCTTCAAAGTGCCAGACTTATTTTGAAAACATTTTAAAATGCTTATTTCAGACCCGCATCTGAGACCACCTGCGCCGCGCAGCGCTGCGGCTTCTGAATAAATGAAAATGATTTAACACAGTTATTTATACTTTTAGCAGCTCTTTGTATCCCACAGCTGACCTGCTAAAAATGACAGATTTTCTTTTCTGGATCTCTGACAGACGGACTTCAATCTCTGAACGCGTAAAGTTTTTATTTTTTCAGTTTTTGCTGTAATTTTCATGAATGAATGAACACTTCCTTGTATCTGAGGCATAGCCTTATATGGTGTTTTTGGGGTGGTAATTATGCTAATCTCCTCTCGCGTGCACGAGCAGCTGGATAGAACAGGTGTAATTTACGCAGCTCATTTACACACTTTTCCTGAAGATAGAAGAGTTTGTTGAATCTGACGTGACATGTTCGTACGAACCCTTTGTACGAACAAAAGTAAGAGAAATTTAGGATAAAAATACGAACATGTTCTTGCATGAGGCCCAATGAGCTAAATAATGAAAATATATTAGTGACATTTTTTAACATTTTGTTATAAACTGTTCTGCAAGTTTGCTGTTTCTCTCTAAT
The DNA here is from genome assembly GCF_001266775.1 of Austrofundulus limnaeus. Classification (NCBI taxonomy): domain Eukaryota; kingdom Metazoa; phylum Chordata; class Actinopteri; order Cyprinodontiformes; family Rivulidae; genus Austrofundulus; species Austrofundulus limnaeus. Next base: position 459,164 of record NW_013952541.1, read on the forward strand.
CTCTAGGACTACACATTTCTTTAATTAAGCTAAAGAAGGATATGCAGTCTCAGAAATCACTAAAACTTTTTTGTACCATTTTCTCCTTGAGAGAAACATTTTCTCATTCAATGTTTGATTCTTTTCTACAGCTTCCATTAGCAGCTTTTGTTGTGTTCATAATTCCGTAACTGCCGCCATTTCTCTTTGTTAGCTTCAGTGATCAGCTCTCAGTTTATTTTCAGATGGATATAAGATTCTTTGCTGCGATTTTCATCACCTTATTTTGAAACACAATGAAGCAAAACAGGTTTCTGTAAGTTTTGTGCAGAAACCTGTGTTCTGCCTTAGGAGCGAGCTGTATTATCTTGTGTTTGCTAAATGAAAGGCTGTTAACATCATCATCTGTGTTTTTTGGTGTTTATTATCAGAGTTCACAATTTAGAGTTCTCTTCTGCTCAGTCGGTTGCCATTTCTTTCTGATCTGTTACTGTTTCGTCGCCATCAGTTGATGTTTCGTACCTGTTGGGCAGCGGTGTCGATCTCATTTTCACAGTGAGTAACATAAGCATTGGGTTTGTAATTAATGTCAACGTTTCGACTCGTTTCTACGGCTGAGCACAGCTAATAAACAATAACTGAGCTCTACCTGGTATTTCCTGCACAGAAACAGTCAAACAATCATTGTAGGGCTAAACAGAAGCCTTGAGTTCGACCCATGTACTGTTGAGTATCAAGCTGTTCTTCATCTCATAATGAATATTATAGATAAGTGGGTACAAAGAAAACTGTTGCACACAGCTTTATTTTGTACCCAAAAGTGTGGGTACAAAGTGACCAAAGCTGCAATGCTACAATTTAAAAAAAACTCTGAGCTGTTAGCAGTTGAGTGGCACAACTTTTACTCCATCAGCATGTCTTCACATTTATTTTCAATAAAAAAAAAGCCAGACAAAAGCCTTTCTAAGTGACTGCATGGAAGTTTTATCTGTTCATAAAATTCATTTCCTTTTGTGGAAGCACTGACGTTTTATTCTGTATATTAAAAACACCAAATTGTGTTAAAATGAAAGGTTGGAGGCCCAGGCTTTAACTCATTTATTACTATGAAATAAACACTTACACCTTTCTGCACTTACAGTTTTATTCATGAGTTTTCAGGTGTCCCACAACAGATCTGTCAAGATTTTTGAGTCAGGGGGTCTCTGCAGTCATTAAGTGGGAGTTTCTTGGTGTGTGGGAGGAGTTTGTTAAAGATGTGATTGGTCAAATTGACCATTTTGGATGGGGTTTGAAGAAAACTGGGCAGGTGATCTCAGGTCTTTGGATCAGATCCTTATTTCTGGATTTTCCTTTTTTCCCACCTTGGTCTGATGCTTCTATAGATTCTCAGGTTCTTTCATTCTTCTGTTCTTCCAACCCTAAATAAAACATCTTCAGCTTCACCAACACCTCTCTCTCTCTCTCTCTCTCTCTCTCTCTCTCTCTCTCTCTCTCTCTCTCTCTCTCTCTC
>NW_013952541.1:461335-463204 GCF_001266775.1 Austrofundulus limnaeus
GTCATACATCTAAAAATAGATGTGGAATATTAAAACTTAAAGCTTGTGAATGTAAAAGCTGTGTTTCTGAGTCTTTGTATTTTAAACCAGAGAGTTTAATTCTGCCTCATTTAAACAGCGGGCGATAACTCATACAAAATTAATAAAAATAAAAGTAGATGCAATAAATTGCTGTTCTGAAGCCCTACATATTTAAATGAGTCACTGAGAGAACCTACTCTGTTAGGTATAAATATAAATGTGCAGCGAAGTCATGAATATATAAATGAATGAACATTTATCACTATACATGTGTCAGCAGTGATTACAACAAACGGGACGCCCCGCTCTCTCCCAGAGCCAGGCTCCTCAGCGGGGATGACAGGGCACTTAACACCAAATGAGATGGATGGAAATAGTTCAATATTCTGCAGGGATCACGGCCTTTTGCCAGAACCGGAGTAAGACATGGATCTCATCCAGTGCCAAGATAAACTGGAGTTCTGCAGGTCTAAAATGCTGCAAAGCTCCTAAGTTGTGTCTGAAAACAAACTAACATCTCAGCAAAATTAGACAGAGTTTAGACTCTTTTTGGAACAATAATATTGTGTAATCATTTATTATTGAGAACTGAAGGAGTTGTAGTTGTTTTAGTCAAATATTGAAAACACTGCTGTGCACCAAAGTTCTTAGCCAAGAGTGTTGAGTCCTGAACCTCGAGGGCCACTTTCTTGAATGTTTTAGAGCAGTGTTTCCCAAAGTGGGGTCCCGAAACATCAAGGTGGGGTCCTGAAAAGATTTTCTGAATTTCATCAGCTTCTCTCTGCTATTTTCAGCTTTTTATGCTTCTTTTAGCTGATTTCAGCCATTTTCTTTCTGTCAATAAGTTGGAATAAAATATTGTAAGGCAGAAATATAGGTCCTACCTTTGACACACTGACTTTACTATTGTGCCCCATCCTCTATTGTGCACAGGTCTCTGCTACTGTTATTTTGTGGGTCAAAAGCTGAAAAGTTTGGGAACCACTGTTTTAGAGGTTTCTCTGCTCCAACCTGGGGTTGCATCAACCCAATACCCTGCAAAAACTGTCCATCTAGCCAAGTCTTACCATCTTATATCCAACCCAAAATTTGATCTTGTTTTGAGTCTGATTTAAGAGCAGAATGTGTAAGATTATTTATCTTGTTAGCATGGAAATTTGACTCAAATTAAGTGAAATGATCTACTAATGGAGTGAGACGATTGCACTTAAGATTCTTGAATTAAGAAAAGTCTGAGTCAAATTAAGTGATTCTGCTAACAAGATTATTAATCTCACACATTCTGCTTGCTTGGTGTGTCAGTCTCAAAACAAGATCCAAAATATTTTTGAGCTGGACATAAGCTTGTAAGACTTGGTTAGATGGACAGTTTTGGCAGTGTACATTCTGTATTTGGACACTTTTATTTTTAAATGGTGACTGAAAAATACAAAGATTGTCATTTTGACAAATTTGCATTTATTGCCTCTGACCACTTGGTGATGGGTTAGCATATTAATTATTTGTTTTCTCACTTGAGGCATGACCTCATTGGCTTCACTCGGAAAAATGTCACAGCAGCTGAGCGTCCAAATTTTCTTCAAAAAGCCCAATAACGACAGTAGCGTTGATAAAAGGTGAAAAACAGAATGTGGCAGGAGAGCACAAAGAACAACCTTAAGACCCTTGAGACGTTTGATTTTGCACAAACAGGTGCGCAATTCAGGTCCACGCAGACTAGGGCTACGTTCACACTGCAGGCAAATCCGACCCAAATCCGATTTATTTGACCCATCTGACTCATATCCGATTTTTTTATGACAGTCTGAACGCGACAAATCCGATTTTTTCAAATCCGACCCAGGCCGT
>NW_013952541.1:463730-490910 GCF_001266775.1 Austrofundulus limnaeus
TATATATACATATATTAACAAACACCATTCTGTCATCTTAGCAAGATTTCATACAAGGTCGATGGAAAACACATCTTTTACTGCGCATGCATGTCACATCATTAATGTGTAGCGTTCACACAGGGGTCTGATACAGGTCACATTTAAAATGTAATGTGAACGTTCACACAAAAAGATCGGATTTTTTCAAAAAATCGGAACTGAGCATTAAGACCTGCAGTGTGAACGTAGCCTAGGTGGACGGTGTGAGACTGTTCAGGCTACAGCAGGTGATCTGTTAATATTTTAGGTGCACTTGTTTAATTTCATTGTTTATATGCAGTTATTGGGACCAGAGTCCATGCTTTTTGTTATTGCAGAAAAAAAGTCAACAAAAAGATCTAGCCCGAACTCTGGCTCCAACTCACCTGATTTACATAAAGAGGTGATTCAAAATCAGGTGTGTCAGAGCAGAGAAACAAGTAAAACGTGCAGGATAGCAGCCCTCGAGGACCAGGATTGGACACCACTGGTCTAAGCAAAGATCTTGGTCACGACCACACTCCAAATTTTGACACAGTTTTTGTAAAACTGATTGAGTTTTAGTCTCCATCTTCTGCTTATCTGTGGTTGGGTCGCAGAGAAAACAGGTCCAAGAGAGAAACCACGACATCCTTCTTACCTTGTCACTCTCTCCAGCTATTTCTGGGGGATCCCGAGGCATTTCTTGGGTCAGAGAAGATATTTAATCCCTTAAGCGAGTTCTGAGTCTGCTCTGGGGTGTCCTCCCAGAGGGACAGACCCAGAAAACCTCTAAAAAGGGATATTTAAGATTTGATACCTGAACAACATCAACTGACTCCTTTTGTGGAGTCGTTTTTGTATTTTCTAACGTTGGTCCGTTGTGCCGGCCATCTTGAATTGTCTCAAAGGGTTAATGAGTTGTCGAGCTTTTTCCTGAAATTTTCGCATCAAACAGGAATCTCATTAACGAGCCGCAGTCGCAGCGTTTGTTTGTTCTCCCTCTGCCTCTGCCAGTGTCTGCCTCTCACTAAGCTCCTCTTGCCAAGCGTGACCCTGTGGCGCGCTCATCATGCACGGACCATAAACTTCAGCAGCATAATAAGTCCAGACTGCAGGGATCCCAGCTGCACGTTTCAGGCAGAGCCTGTCGTTCACACTCTCCTTCGTTCGTTACAAAACGCCCAGCCGAATGATGACAAAGCACAAATACGTCTTTCAATGACTGATGGTGCTTCGATGACTTGTTATCCGCGGCAGGGAGCTCAAGTGTCACTGGATGTGACTTAATTAGGTTCGGGGAAGTCGGTGAGTGCATCAGCTGACAGCAGGGCTGCAGAGTCGTCATGCGTTTAATCGCCTCCCAATAAAACAACATTAAAGAGTCGCTGTGGGTTCAAGGACTCTGAAACAAGCAGCTAAATGTCAAAAACTTGATCCAAAAGCAGCTCTTAATGATGTTGGGAATGGTTTTGATGTTTAATCACTTCTAATGCTGACAAACATTTGGTTTAATTGAGTTTATCCCGAAGAAATTGTGGATTGTTGACTTAAAGTAGACATACAGTATTCTGCTTTTAAATTCCTCGATTACACATTTAAATCCTTCAGTTGGGGTCTACATAAAGTGGAACTGCAAATGCTTCGGTTTGAATTCCTCCTTATTGTAACTCCACAAGCCCCTTTTTTTTTATCCCTTTTCTGACATGTGTCTTAAATCAACTCGTTTTAAGCTGTCTCTTTAAACCCCAACTAGGCACTTCACACTAGTGATGTGCAGATCGATACTGAAATATTGATACTACTGATACCAGAACTTTATGCTCTAGTATAAACAGTAAATTTTCACCAGTAAGTTGGAACTAATGAAGATGGAAGCAGACCAAAATTTGTCTATAAGCACAGTATCTCATCTCTGAATCAGAGCCACCTACTAGCACAGCTTGGTAAATTAAAGCTTATTGGACGAGCTGCACGAGCTCTGACTGAAGCTGCAGAAACCTAAACGTCTCACTGCAGCTTTTGGACCTGAAGGAGTATCTGACAAAAACAAAAACACAAACCGGCTGCTCCCTGAAACCAATCAGTTTTCCTTCAGCTATTTGCTCCTCAGAGAACCCACCTATAGAACATCGCTCACTTAATAATCATCCTCACCAACTCATCGCTCCACATTTCATTCGTTTCAGAGCTCTGCTGGAGCTGGAGGCAAGGTCTGACCAAAGCTGTTTATCAGAGTGACTGAAAGGGGCTGAAATCCGCCCGGTGGGGTTTGGTATTTGTGTTTCTTCACAGCGCCTGAGCAGCAGGCCTAAATTACACGTCTAAATTATTCCAACTACTTCTAATCTCCATATAAAAGAGTTCACTCGTAACTCTTTTGTTTACGGCCTCATAATTTAGTGATAAATCGACTGCAGGGATGGTTTTATAATGAATGATAAAACAAGCTGAGATTATTTTTTATTCAACTAAACAGTAACCTGAAAATGCTATATTTAAGCAGAATATTTTAAATCTGCTGAAAACTAAACCCAACTGTTCATGGTTGACCATAATGCAGGACTTCAGAGAAAGTGTAAAATTCAACTTCAGTTTAAATTTTAAAAAAATTTTGTGACTGGTAATTAAATATATTTACATTTTGAAGGTATATGAGTTCAATAAGTGCATTATGACTGGGGATGGATGAAGAACTCATATGAGCGGGCAACCCATTCTCACCCCCAACTCGTCACATATTGACGCTTTTCCAAGGTTCCCTCTATGTCCAGTTTTGATGCGTCGGTCCCCCGCCCCCCCAGCGTCAGTTATTGACGAAATGGGGCAGAATCTGTTGTCATATTTTCAGAAACTGTAGAAAATGCACAAATCTAACTGTCCCAAAGCTTAAAATTACCATTAATCACTCTAGACATCCTGTCCCTGACCCTAGTACCTAAAATTAACCAATTTTAGAAAATGTAAGAAATTCACGTCAACTACGTGTCCCAAACCCTAAAATTACCTAATATTCACCCTAGACATTCTATCCCTGACCCCACTACCTGAAATTAACCATGAACCCTGATCCCTAATATTAACCACTGACCCCAACTCAAAGACCCCTATATTTTGTGTCCTGACACGACAAAACCGGACGCCGTTGGAACCCAAAAATGCCTGGTGCGTCAATAACCGACGCAAAGGGGTTACCCGACACGTCAAAATAAGACGCAGAGGAAACCTTGGAAAAGCGTCAGTATTTGACAAGTTGGGAGTGAGAATGTGTTAGAGCGGGGGCCTCATAAGTGGGCCTATTCCTCCCCCCAAAAAGACGCTGATTTTTATTCAAATCATCGAGTCCCTCAGATGAAGAAAACAAGGTTAGAAACTCTGTGTTCTGACCTTCTCAGGATCCAAAGGGGCCCCCAAGAATTATTTTTCTTTTCTCAGAGCCAGGCAGTGGCCTAGTCGTGTAAAGAGTCTGTAGTTCAATGACACAGGTATCACACAGACCATTATCATGGAGTCCCATTACCATTTTGTGTCAGTTGAGCAGATTGTGCCCAGTTAGGACTCCAATCAGCAAACTTAGAGTTTTCCTTGTCAGCGTGATGAGAGCTTTCCTAAACCTAAGATTTGAGCCATCTCTTAGTTCCCGTGCCTGTCTACTGTCTGTTTGCTCCCTCCAGTGGATTGAGTGTTGACATCTAATCCAGGCCTGTAGGGCAGTCCTACAGACTTTTGTTGAGAGAACCCAAAGATCGGCACAGTACCCTAAATGCATCCTGAGGCGGTGCCAGCTGAAAAAATATATCTGAAAACCAAACAGGGCCTCGTTTCGACGCCTCTCTTGCTAAATGCCTTTCGGCTGGGATTCAGTCCTGTAACCTTCTTGGTAAGAGGCAACAGCCCTACCGGCCGAGCCACCCCAGTGAGATACAACCTTTAGCTCAATATCTTATGAACTATTGGATACATTTTCTTGGAACTCACCCAAAGCAAAAATAATCTGCAACTGATAAAAGCTTTGATGGTGGCCAAAATATCTTAAACTCAATCAGTTTAGAATAAGATAAGATAAACCTTTATTGTCATTGTACAGAGCACAATGAAATTACAGTTCAGAACACCCATTCAGAAGAAGACAGAATATAACAAACATAGGAGAACAGGTGCCCTGGGTCATGCAGCCATAGACCCCTGCACAGAGCAAGGATCATCATCATGAAAGATCATGAGGAGGTGCAACCCTTAAAAGAAAAACGAAATACCACATAAAGATAGATGAAGAACAAATAAATAAATAACATCATATTGATATCATATAATTATCACATTATCTTAAATGTGTTGCTGTAGTAGCTCCAACAAGTACTTCAAACTCTAACAGGTCATGAGGCTTTTAGCTAAATGCAATCATCAAGATTAAAAGAAAGCCTAAATAAATGAATAGGCACCAACGTGTTGAGGGAAAGCGAGACAGATGTTCATTTCTTAGATTTCTGTCAGATCTGGCTGAGAAGTGGGCTCTGAATCTCCACCACCGGCTCGTTTCCTTTGCTGAACCTCTAATTTATCTTTAAGAAGTTGGACTCTTCACTTCAAACTCCTCTAACCAACACTTTTTATTTTTTCTTTTCGGTCTTAAACGCATTGTAAGGTGGGTGTAAGTGGTCTTAATCACAGAGTTTATTCAGGTCACTCATCTCAAAGCGAGGGTTTCGTTTTTCCTTTTCATAGCACCTAAAGCCCTCCCAGATTCATCAGCTCTCCTCCAGGTTTTTATCTCTGCCGCTTCGTTGAAGTGTGCGCCATAATCATAGCCTAATGACAGATTATCTCCCCATTCTGAACGACTTTAATCCCATCTTAATAACGCTCCTTCTGAGTTTGTACACTGATTTGCATTTTTTGCCCTTTGCTTGTTTAAATGATGGCGATTCACTGGTTGAGGTGAGTCACCACATCCTGTGTCTGAATAATAAAATCAAAAAGTTTGTAATTGGTTTACTTTCCTCTCTTAAAGCCTAACAATAAAAAAAAGAAAGTTAGTAATGGTTGATATGTGAGACTTGATCATATTTTCATTGCTTTAATGATGGAAATAGTGTTTAAGTGAATTATTCTGTACCTGGTTTGGTCTTCTGTGTGCTCAGTGTGGCAGCAGAGCTTTGATTATTCACCTGCTTCAGGCGGAAGGGACCTAATATGAGTTAGAGTAAATTATTGAGATGTTGGAGGCTGAATGGCAAAGTCAGGGGTGTTATTACTCACATGGTGAAGGCTATTGGGTGCCTTTAGAAAGAGTTGGTTATTTAATCTGTGGAGGCTCCGGAGGAATATTAGGAATGCCTGATTAAATCTCTCTGCTCCTGAAGTATCCCCTCATCTTGCTCCAGGATGAATCTGGTAAACGCCGAGGGTGGAAAGAGTAAATCTGAACTCGTTTTAAGTGTTGCAGTCCTGTCTTCTGGGGAATTTACGGCCGAGGTGAACAATACCACTGCTCATTTTTTGTGTGTGAATATTTGTCGAAGTTCCTTTTTAAAACCTTTGGGTTGTTTGTGATTCAGGAGAGGGCAGCATCAGCTAGAGCTAGGATAAGAAAAGAAGGGTGAAAGTAGGAGAGGATAAATCTCCTTCATATTTCTTCTTTAGTGTCATTTATGGAAATGCATGCTGGCAAAGTGGAGCCATGAATAGGATCTGATGAAGTCAAGGTTACGGAGCAAATGGGAAACCACCGATCATGAATGAGGTTTTATTAACCTGTGGATCCACAGGTATTAGGGTCTGCAGAACTGGTGTTTGTTCAAGGCCCCCCGTCCCCCCACCCACAATGAGTGGGGCTCCCATAACAATAAAGCCATTTATCAAACACATCCTCTGTCATCGGAGATGACGTGTTGTCACTTCAAATATCAGCTTTCATGTGTGGAGGTCACGATACTCTATCACTCTGCGACAGGAGACTTGGAGAGTAAATGGATTTTACACTTAGAACTCTATTTGGAGCAGCTCATGTATTAGTTATGACTGTCATAATTTGATATCATACTGGGGACATTAAACTTACCAAATCAAACAGCGCCAGTCACCAAGGTCACTTCACACTTTCTTTCTTTATTACTACTGAGATTAGACCGTGTTGTCCACTTAGGAACACACTTTAACATAACAGAATATTGAAGTCAATGAAAAACCACCAGGCTCAACAAAACAGTGCGAGGCATTAAAAAATATTAAATATTTTACAGCAAATAAACAAAGAAAACCCAGAGGCAGTCATGTTGGTTCTTGACCAAACAGAATATAAAGATACTTATGTAGCACTGGGAGAGACTAAATTAAACTTTCTGCACTCCTAAAGACTCCAAGTACACAACAAAATGTATTTAACAGTTAAAAAATGGATTTCGCAGGATATTCCCCCTTTTTACCTAATTTCCCTCTGGGATCAATAAAGTATTTTTGAATTGAATTGAATTTAATTAAGTTTGACCAAAATAGTTACAAAACCATCAATTATAACAATTAGATTATTTAAGTCTAAAACCTTTACATGAAAGGTGTCGGGTAATATGCATTGCTTTAAGGAATGATAGAACTCTGTTTTGTTTTTTTAAGCTCAGCTGGTTTCAGTTTCTCTCTGCTCTACTGATCGACTCATTTGGTCCTAATTTGTTCATCATTAGTTTATAGTTTCCTTAGTATATTTACAGCTGAGGTTCATTTGTTGGCCAGATTATTTTAGGTCTTTCCCCTGAGTACAGGATGTTAAACTTACTGTTCTCAATTTAATGTTTGATCATTATTAATATTGATAAATTTGAATACACTAGGACAATGCACATTAATCATCATGAGCTCAATAAGAAAGAATGATCAGTTTATTTCACCTGCTTCTGACCTCCTGGTTTTGTATTTCAATTGTTTTCTTGCTGCTAAGTTGCAGAACAAATGAATACTCATGAGTCATTTTACATTTTGAGGAACTAGAAAAAAAGTATCAGAATGTATTCAAGCACATATCCGCTCATCTGCAGTCATTCTGATGTTTTATCAGACGTCTGCCTGTTTCTCTCATTTACATTCAGTCTGGCACCAAAATGAATTTAATTAGGTGATTAAAAAAGCACTATTTTGTCTCAAAATATCAGAACTCTTAAAGTAAACAAAGTAAGATCCTGAGTTTGTAGTTCATGTGCTGTAAATATGAACTGAAAGACGTTTTGGACCAATAGAAGCAGAAAACCCAGCGAGTCTTGGAAAAACTGTTGATATTCATCTTCAGAGCGTTTCCAGCCTCCTTGTTGCCGTTCGGCGTTTGTCACCATTCTCGTTTTCGTGCTGATGCATTCTGGATGAGGTCAGGGGATGAAAATGGCTTTTCTCAGCATCGTTTGACCTCTCCCGTTGGGTTCAGAGGAGCCGACCCGGTGCTGCTGCTCTGCTGTGAGCTGAATGTGGGATGGAGAATGCAATAGCCGAGCAGCAGCGTTCGTGATTCTCGGCCCTCATGGCTAATTTATCAACAAAACAAGAAAAATATTATTCAGCTCATAGCATCTTCTGAATTTTACAACGTTCTGGTGTTACGGCTTGTTTGATAAATCAGTGAAAAATGTCAATAGGATAAATTAAACTGAAGCTCAGAGTGAGACATGAAGGAAGTTTCTGTTTGCATTTTTAGATTTGGTTGAAATAACTCATTTTAACTAGCTTCTCTCCAAATCTTTTGAAAGGAGAATTTATTTTCCAATAGAAGGGAGTGCTTTTATAAAAGCAGCGTGAGACGCTCCCTGGGGTCTGACTGTGCTTCTGAAGACCCCACAAACACCACTTTTTTGTGTTTACATCATAACAGAGCCATCATCCTTTGTTCTTTGATACATGCAGCTACAGAATGTCTTCTCATTTCTTTGTAAGACTACAGAAGGACACATTGACTTAATGTCATCTGAAAATAAAAACACACACAGCTGACTCATTTTGATCAAAATAGAGCTTCAGACGAGTCGGTCTATTTTTATTTAATCCAGCTCTTATTTTTATCCCAATCAAAACGAGACAATGCCTATAAGAATATTTGGATCTTTTACTCTGACACTTTCATCAAAACACCAAACTCCACCGGGATTTGAACTCACAGCCTTTGAAACCTGCTACCCACCTGGCTGGCCGCGATAAACAATTAAACAATTAATCACAAGTTAAATTAAAATGAGGTTGGTAATTTTCATTTATTTGTTTGTTTTCTTCGTTTCTCCCTCGTTTCTCCTCCTCAGTGTAGGGAGGAGTGAACTCAGGCGTTTTTCAGGCTCATGGTCTCTAACCTCTGTAGCTGAGTTTCTGACACTTTCTTTCATCTGACGCCACCAGGAGTGAACTTATTTCTAACTTTATCTGACTTATTTAATTTTGTTCATTGTTTTTATCGTCCTGCAGGCTCTAAGAGGAAATAAAACTGAAGCTGAGTTTAAAAAAAAAAAACGTTAGATTACTCTAAACGTCTGTAAACCTGCAAAATGAGGGAAAATCTGTGTCATTTACAGACAATCTGTTCATGTGAGCAGCGTTCAGCACCTGTCATCCTCCAGATGCACGACGGAGTGCGTGTCTGAGTCTGTCGCTTTTTTTGATATTGATCAGCTGATTTAAATACATCTTAACATTCATGAGGTACTTTGCATTGACTGTTTATGGTCGAGTAGTCGAGTGTGGGCGTRTAGAAGGTAGAACCTGAGGTGGGACATTGTGCACAAACTCTGAGGTGAAGCTGTGATCTATAAAGGAAAGGTGTGCAGAAACATGCGTACGCACGGTTGTATAAATTATTTTATTTTATTTATTTATTTATTTTTATTTTTTGGCGTACGCCATTTTCACCCTTTGGCCATACGTTCACTTTTAGTATGGTTTTCACACAATCCTTTATAAATTTGACCCCAGGTCAGTTCGTACCTTTCTTTTTACATATGTAAGTTTCACAAACTTCTGTACGGCCGTCATTTCCTGCAAATCAACGTGCGTTACAGTAGATGTAGTTAATGGTTAATGCTGGCTTTAAAGCATCTTGTTTTTATATAATATAATATTATTACGTCATTATATTAGTTTAAAATGGTGTCCAAAAACAATATTATCGTTTATCACAATCAATTCTGAGGCAATTTATTGTCCAGCAAAATTTCTCGTGACAGGTGGGGGTGTTAGAAAATATCAATTTCCTGATACTGTAACAATTTTTAATTAGTGGATGGATGTAAGAAGAAATGTCAAATACAAATGTTCTTCTGATTGCATGAAAATAAACTGAAAAAAAAATGGCTATATATCGCAATGACTTTTATGTTGTGTATCATCTCTAAATTCATACCAATACACAACCCTAGTGGCAGGCCTACTACCCTCTGCCCCAGAGGGATGAAATATAAGTATAAAGTCCATAATATATGGTCCTTATATATGGTCAGGTTGTCTTTGTCTCTTCATGTCACAGTTTGAACTTTATGGTGTCCTTTTCACACATGAGAATCGATGCTTATCACAGTTACAGTGTTCTGTTGTGTATTTTTTATGAAGCAAGCGGCCGCGGCTCTGCAGCAGCTGCTGAAGCAGTGAAATCGTTGAGTTTGTGTTGCAGAGGGAAGAGAGAGGGAGAGCTGAGTCAGTGCTCTGTAAAGGCGGAGGAATAAGGCTAAATTTTATCAGAACAAGGCGGTGTGAAATCAGAGCTGAATTATAACGGAGCAGGACGAAGAGCGGAGACGAGTGGAATAAAGTATGAGCAGATAAACCTCGGGCTTCAAAGTCTGCAGGATGTTTGGTCGTTTTCCCTCCACCTGCATTACTCACAAACACACTGACATTTCCCCGTCTTTCTCTCACCGACTCTGCTGCGAAGCGACAACCATCTGCTCTCAAGACGCGGCTGCCTCACATCCCTGAAATGATTTACTATAATGAGACGGAGGAGGGAAACAGAATACCAGGTGTAATAATAAAAAGCAGCGAGGATCTAGTTGAAGACTAGCAGAGGATTAGGGCGAGAGACGAATGATAAGACAGCGTGTCGAGCTAATAGTTCCTYGTGTCTTCCTCCCTCCTGTGACATTCTTAACTGCTTCTACAATTTCACCCCTGCTGGCTGTGAGGAGAGCATGAGTTTGTTCATACTCCTGCTCAGCCCTTCATTTTGCAAAGCTCCAACTGGAGCAGCAGCACTATAAACGTTGAAATCTGGACCGACAGGGGACCGTTTAATGAGTTTGAGCAAGATATGTTTGTCTGTTACTCCTCATCTACATCAAAATCGCCGTTGCATCAAATTTTGAGATCACAAAAAGGCCCAAGTGTTGTTTTGTGTTTTATCCTCAGTAGCAATTGGAAAATAATGGAGTGCAAATTGGGTGTGGAGCAGAGGGTCACTGCACATCAGTCTGAGTCGGATAAATAACTGATTTCTGATGACGCTCCCTGCTGTTTGAAATGTCCTCCAGCAGCCAAATAAACAGTCCTTGTTTGTCTCAGTGATGCTTATCCAGGCTAATTACCTCCCTTTTTTCAACCTAATTACATGTCATCCCCAAATTAACTTAGAGCAGTTATGTAAGATTGATTTATTCAGTTTTTATTTAAACAACAGGAAGTGTTGGACCTGCGCACCTCCTAATACTTCAGTTAATGATGGAAGCATAAAATCTGGTACAAAGGTTCTCCAAAGGCCAGTTTTCAAAAATGACTGGGTGTACGCTCAAAAAATCAAGATGGCTGCCAGTAACGGTTGTACATAACGAGTCCTTCTGACTGGGGTTGGGAAAAGTTTGATGAGAGATGGAAGCTAGTGCTGGGCAGAAAACCAAAAGTTTATAACAGGGTATTTTCAACAATTATACCGGTATCRTGATATTTGATGGTATTTTTATTTTTATCACAGCTCAGCTGATAATAAAATGCACAAATGTTGCTTATTGATTAGCAAACCTGAAGTTACTCTCTGCAACAGGGTTTTTTTTTTTTTTCTTTTACTGTACCTGTCTGTGTCGCTGTTTCCCTCTACGTTTCTTTTCTTCTTTGCCTGGTTGTAGACAGCAGTCATGCATTTTGGTACGGTCGTGAAAGAGGAGGGTTGAACAAAGATTATCGGGTCTATACTTTTGTGTTATTTAATAAAGCCTAACGGGACGACTCAGCCTCTTGCACCCGTCAACTCAACCTCGATACCAAACCACTTCCCCCAAATGTCCCCCAGGCTTTTCACAATAAAAGCACATTAACCTCTCCACACATTAACGTTGTGCATTAAAACTATCCGTGAACGTTACTGAAGTGTTGTATACTACATTCAGTGATGGCAAAAACATTTTTATTTTAGCGTCAGTCAATATAAGCTGTGGTATCACCATCTGCCGCCAGTTATTAAGAAGCTGCTCCAACAATAACATTAGCTTGCTAATGATTATTGCATACTGCAAAAGAAAAGTGTTCCCCTGAAACTATTCATTGGTGGCACATGGTAACATTCTTACCGTGTTCAGGCTATTCAAACTGGAACGTCTGTATTCAGAAAATTCATATAACAAATATAAAAATCGTTTTGTTTTTTGTTTTGGTACAAATCGGTATACCACCCAGCATGAATGGAAAGTATTTCTGGACAGCCAACTTCTCCRTTGCAAAGAGTTCTGAACAACTCACAAAATGTCTAGCTGTCATGGCCAATGCTACAGACTTGGGCTTGCATTTATATTTTCATGCAGCTGTTATGCTGCGTTCACACCGAACGCGATTTCAGCGTCAAAATCGCAGCCAACGCTGAAGTTTGAAGCTTGTGCACTTTGAGGTCAGACGCAGGACAGCTGCGCTGCACGGCAACAGCCGCCCCGCCCCTCCCTCCTCTGTGGGGCTGTTTAATGTCGGACGAGGAAGTGGCTTTGCTTTATTTACAGAGAGCCAGAGCATGTCACGTTCATCAGATAATTAATTCATAATTAATTCACCAGATAATTCAGAGTAGAGGCTCACAGCTCGCTTTCAGGACTATTTTTTTCAGTCTGATGAGTCGCTGCCACGCATTGCTGCGGATCAGGACACGACTGCAGCGCTCATTTCAGCTAAAGAGCAGGAGCTCTGTCTGTTTCAGGTTAGTGGACATCATTCAGTAAACTGTCCCATCGGGAAATATGTCGCTACGTCACACAGTGGAGTCTCTCTGATTGGTTGACACTGCGCGTCGAGCTGCAAAAGTTCAGATTTTCTAACTTCAGCGATTTGCGCATCAGCGCG
Source organism: Austrofundulus limnaeus (assembly GCF_001266775.1). Classification (NCBI taxonomy): domain Eukaryota; kingdom Metazoa; phylum Chordata; class Actinopteri; order Cyprinodontiformes; family Rivulidae; genus Austrofundulus; species Austrofundulus limnaeus. Next base: position 476,004 of record NW_013952541.1, read on the forward strand.
TCGAACGCTCAGATCGTTCAAATCGTTCAAATCGCGCTGCTCTAATCGCGCTTGAGGCGCCGCAGAACTTCCCGACGTTGCTTGAAGCGYGTCCACCATAGACTTTGCATGTAAACCTGCTGCTCCTGATGCTGAAATCGCATTCGGTGTGAACGCACCATAAATGTGAGGTCTAGCTATTCTCTTAAATAAGTATTTTTTGTTTACTAGTTTATCACAAAGTGTCAACGTCATGAGCTCATATTGATCCTCTTTCAATTCCTCTTTTATTGCCAGAAAAAAAGTAAATTTTTTCTTAGTTGCAGTTATCGAACAAAGCTTTTATATGGTAGCCAACTCTGGTGTTATATTGAATTAACTCTACTGCCCAGRAAGACATCATTTTAATAAGGAATGGTGTATTTATTTGTTTGTTTCTTTGTATACTCAAAGGCTGTGTCGAAATTCAGGGGTTTCTCCCTTTGAAGGACCTGGTCTAGGTGGGCCGGGTCCTTGGTCAACCGCAAAGACTGGAAAAAAGTGTTAGTGAATTTGGACGGTCTAGTCTAACGCTTTATTCCTGCCCTTATTCCGGCGTAATGTCTTGTCGCCTAGCAAAAGGGAYGCTAAACACAAGATGAGATATTTTAAGAAAGGTCTCAAAACAGTTATTATTCAAAGGTATAAGGAAGAACAAGGATGATAATCCTGGCTGRGAATTATAACTTTATGTATGATGTCATCAAGTGGGTACAGGTCTGTGCAGGTGTGGGTAAATGTATAAAGGTATGTGAATAGCTCTGTATTCTGTATATAAGAAGATGGGTGTGTATATGGGTGTATGTACGTATATGTGTCTGTGCATGTAAATATGTATATATGTATGTGTACAAATGTGTATGGATGTGTATGTAGTATTTTCATCTGCCTAGGAAATTTTACTATAATTATTATTTCCTTTGTCAGAAAGGATATGGGAAACTGAAAATACTGTGATAAATTACAGCTGGAAAAGGGGTATGATTATATAAGTTATACTTCATCATACTCCTTTTCAGACTCATAATCACTGATGTGATGTGTTTTCAAGAAATATATTATGTACTTTATGTTGTTCTACACTGCCGGTGAAAGGTTTGTCTGAAATAAACTAAACTAAACTAAAAAAAACTAAACTAAGATTGGGATTATCAAAATATTTAACAAAATATTTACCAAAATTCAGCCTTCGGAGGACGCAACCCCTGAATTTGGACACAGCCAATGTGTCAGAAATCAGTACAACTGGTGGCCATCTTGAAATTTTGCATGGACTCTCGATAGTTTATAAAAGAGAGTTGCATCACAAACTAAAATGTTTTTCTACTAAAAAATATAACACCAGACAAGTTTTAGCATTCCCAATGACAAATATTCTATTTATTTGACATTCTGAACTATGTATAAAATGTAAAAAAAAAATGTATGTGCAGCCTCCTCATGGGAAAAGCAATAAAATTTGAAAAAAAATCCATGTTTCTCTAAAACTAAACTGACTAAATAAGCACAGATGTTACCTGGAGAACTCTTCAGGATTACAGTTTAGACTTTGTCGTTAATTCCATTATCTGCTTCCCCCATTATCGCCGCATTACAAAACTCCTATTATGGGAGTTTTCCTGGAGGAGAAGTCGGCAGCTCCGGGAGGTTCAGGTCTTGATCAGTTATATCGCAACAGTGAGATAAATCCTCACCCCGGCAACTAAACACCAAAAAAATTGAATTTCTGTATAGAGCCTTATTATCAGCTTGAAGATAAAACACTTCAAGGCCCAGAAAAAGATTAAATTTTAGTCGGGCAGAGAACAAATGTGTGTAATTTCTGGTGTGGAGCGATGCCACCTGCAATCTTCTGCATCATAACCTCCAGCAACACCATCAGCAAAAGCTTCCTGAAGAGGAACTGGACTGTTACTTTACTCTAAGGACAGCAGTTTATCAACTGTAAAATACTTTTTTTTATTTTTTGGTCACGTTGTGCTAAAAGGATGTTTAATTGCCTGGTCAGTGCAGGAGTTTTAAAAATGCTAAAGTTTTGCAATAAAACAAGAAACAGTGACCATTGTTCATTAAAAACTTCTTTAACTTAAAGTGAAGTTTAGTTTTTATCAAGTTAAGAATTTAAACTGACAAGTATTTTAGCAGCAATGTTGGAAAACAAGCTGAAGATTTGGTTTTTTTAATTCATGGTGGTAAAGATTTTAGGAGGAAGGCTGCACAAATTTGGTTTTAAAGACAAAGTAATGAAAACATCATGAATATTTAAGAGCTAATGTGTTTTGGGACAAAAACCTGTTGAATTATCTATATTCTATCCATATTTTCAGTTCCAGGCTGAGTCATTTCTACCTTCTCCTCTCTGTCAACGCTCTCTGGTTTCATTTAAAAGAGTCGATCATCAGATATTGTCCAATATTAACCTTCAGGGTGGATATAGCTCGCTAGCAGCCTCGCACAGAGGACCCATCCACGTCATCATTTACCCAGAATGCTTTTGTGTGTAAATAAAATGGCCGTGTCCGTGTAATATATTTTTAAACTTTTTGTTCAAAAATGATAAAAACTAAACATCCTACAGTATTTTACAGTCTTTATTTTACAGTTAAAATATATGTTTATTAAATAAAGTCTAATGTTACAATTAATCATGGATCCCTTTAAATGGCGTAAATAGCAAAAGTAACTTGACTTATAAAAATCACAAAGTAGTACAACTGTAAATAAAACCTGATTAAAAAAAATTATAATAATTTCAATAAATTCCAATGAACATGTAAAAACCGAAATGCTTTTTTGTGCAAGAATTCAGAAATAAGGCTGTTAGGAACGTCTGTAAATGCTTTACACATTTAGATTTTTGGACAAAAAGACCAGCATGTTAACTGTATAAACGATGGAATTTTATTGTTTTTATTGTGATATGACAAATTATTACCATGGTGAATTTCTTTGACGGTATATCGCACACGGTAACATATCGCCCATCCCTAATTCGTAGCATTAGCGTAAGCCTTCCACCATGCTTGATAAGTGAGAGTGCATTAGGGCTGCACGATATATGGAAAATTTATCATCATTGCGATAACAGCCTGTACAATATGCATATCGCAAAAAACTGCTTAAACTCCAATAAATGGTTGGTTCAAAAAATTTAATTTATGAGTTTTGTCACTCAGACGGAAGCTTGAAGTATTTCACCAATCAAATAGAGCCCTTCATTTATAGTTATAGTATAGTCATTTGGATGGATCATACTTTTTTWAAAAATCATCCTGGAATTGAAATGTTTTTTTCTTTTTCTTTTTTTTCTTTTTTTTTTTGCTTTGAACCCAGAACAGAAAGACGTCATCACTACATACTTATATATTCGCACAGCCCAGGTTTTCCTTATATTGTGCACAAAAATACGTCGTCATCATCATGTGGCACTAAATGCAGATTTTGCAAAGTACCAAATATCATTTGATAATTTTTCTGGTGAATTTTTGCACACGGTACGATTTGGCCCAACCAGACATGGCAGCACTTCACTCCCTCATTGCGATAAAATAATTTGAWATTTGCGGCTGCCAGAGCCAAACCTTCAAACTCCAGATGATCAGGAGTCTTCAGCAGAATTCCTGTTCACCTTTTATCTGACAGAAATGTTAAAATTCTGAGAAGGATGTGACCCTCCAGCTGTGACGGAAGTCAGCCTTCATTACTGAGCAGTTCCCTAATTTGAGTCAGGAGTTTAACCCCCCTTTGCCCCCAATTACACCACCCTGTGAGGGTCTGTAGTTCAGGCGGATAGCTCTGCATCCGCGCTCATCACCGCTCGTTCAAGGAAAGAATGAGGAATTATTTTATTAATCAAAGAAAACCCAGAGATCTTTTGTATTTCCGCCTCCAGGCATGCTGAGCAGGGATTGTTAGAGAGGCAGGGGGAAGACGGGGAAACATCAAATTATCTGCAGAGAAGTTTTTTAAAGAGCACTTATGTTTAATGCTTCCTGAGGGAGGATGGCTGTGGAGTTGAATTTAGTAAACGCTGCAACTGCAGCAGCTGAGAAACGCTCGCACACAAACACAAACACTAAAAAAAAAAACTAAAAAAAAAACACAACCGTTCATTCAGACTCACAGCAGCTCATTTCTCTTCTGTGGRGCTAAAACGAACAATTTGCTACAACGGTGTCAGCGCTGCGTCTCCGAGGAGCRGCTCTGTTGTTGTAAGGATGATTTTTCTAGAATCTGCACCTGATTGTACAAGCAGAATCACACTCCTCTTTATCTGAAGGGTTTCCAAACAGAGCTCACCCCAAGTCTGGAAACAGGCTCATGTTAATAGATGTGAGCTGTTTTCATCAGCCTGACTCATGATTGCACCGTGGCTTTTGTTTTCATGCAGCGGGGGAATATGTTGTTGTTGGAGCCGTGCAGCATCTTAGAATAACAGTTTGACAGATTTTCTTTAATCCACTCTCCTCGACTGTAACAATTTCAATACTACGCTAGGGTTGGGCATAATCGTATCGTGTGCAATTAATCGTCAGAAAAACATTAATCGATTACTTTTTGGCACTTGACGATTAGTACAATTAATGCCACCAGGCAGACTGACTGGGGATTACTCCGGTCAGTCCGCTCGGTGCTCCTCTCCGCTTCAAATATGACAAACATTAAAAATAAAGTTCTGTAATGTTTTTTATCTATCAACACAATTTAAAATGAGATGTATGGCCTGAAATCTGTAATTTTCACAATTTAGAACAATTTTTTACAAAGAGCAAATTTTTCYCATTAAATTGGTCATGTGATTACAAAATAAGGGTGTCCAGGGACTCCAGGGGATTAATCGTCAAATTAATCGTTATCAGCTAAATACCACAATTAATCGTGATTAATTTTTTTGCTAATATTGCCAAACCCTATACTACGCCACAGTTTTTCCATCTCCATCTTCTGACACTTATCCAGAACCCAGACCTCCCTCTCCCCAGTGACACGTTCCAGCTCATCCCAGAGAGGATACACAACCCCCACCCAGGGATTTTTGGGTTTTCCTCCTACCAGTGGGATGATCCCAGAACACCTCTAAAGGGAGGCGTCCAATCAGATGAACTGCCTCAAATGACTCTTTGATGCAGAGGACCAGCGGTTCTACTCCAGTCTCCCCCGGATGATGGAGTCCACCCTACAAATGAAGCTCATTAAGGCCACGAGTGAGGGTTGGAATCGTAGCTTTGCCTTCCTTCTTCATCACAACTGACCGAAGCAACACCCTCATTACTGAGGAGGAGGCCCCAATCCGTCGACCTATTTCCAGCTCCATCCTTCTGTCACTCAGGAACAAAACACCCACTGGAGGCAAACATAAACTATCATTTAAAATTTCAAGGACTTTATCTTTATAACATTGCTTTTCTGATAGAAGGACTGCAGTCAAACATAGACCATTATATTCTAAACATGTTTTTAAATGTTAATAATATAATAATATTTGGTCAATCTAACAGATTCACTGACTTTATTCCAACGTTTTGCTTAACTGATGGTGATGACAGAAGAGAAAATGAGGCAACAAGTTTGTTACTAATTTTATTGTCATCATAAGATTTGTCTAACGAGCACTTATTCAAAATCCACTTTATTAGCTACATTTTGTTGTGTACTTGGAGTCTCTAGGAGGAAGAAAAAAATATTTTACTTTCTCCAGGTGCTGCGTGGATATCTTTATGTTCTGTTGTGTCATATTTTTCAACCTGTTCAATCTTCTCTATTTTCTTTGACATTTTCTGAACGAAACTTCCACATAATGGGCCTCATGCAAGAACCGTTCGTTCGCACAGATTTGTTCTTAAGTTGTGCGTACGACTGATTTAGGAGAATTTGTGGCATTCACCAATGTTTTCGTATTCTAAGATTTTTTTCAGATACGAACAAAATTCAGGAGTGGTCCAGACCTGTCGTATATTTTACGAGCAGTCAGTCTGCTGTTATCCAGACGGGTTTTCCTCCCTAATAACTTTATATTTCGTTAGTTTGAAGATATTTTGAGTTGAAAATAAATCACACTCTATAATTATGTTGACAATAAGTTATTCTGCTTGAATTAGAGTTTTAATTTTAAATGTAATAATTTAGACTAACAATATAAATTGTCCATCCAGCCGGCTTATCCGCTATCAGGTGCGGGGCCAGCAGGAGACCCCGCGCTCTCCACAGCGACACCTTCCAGCTCGTCCTGGGGGACTCCGAGACGTTCCCAGGCCAGAGGGGATACATAATCCCTCCAGCGAGTCCTGGGTTTTCTCCAAAGTGCCAGACTTATTTTGAAAACATTTTAAAATGCTTATTTCAGACMCGCATCTGAGACCACYTGMGCSYGGGGGGGKSGGSGGGGTRCGGTGCGCAACGCTGTGGCTTCTGAATAAATGAAAAGGATTTAACACAGTTGTTTATACTTTTAGCAGCTCTTTTTATTCCACAGCTGACCTGCTAAAAATGACGGACTTCAGTCTCTGAACTCGTAAAGTTCTTTTTAGTTTTCGCTGTCATTTTCATGAATGAATGGACACTTCCTTGTTTCTGAGGCAGGAAACGCAGCCTTACTGTATATGGTGTTTTTGGGGTGGTAATTATGCTAATCTCCTCTCGCGTGCACGAGCTGCTGGATACGAACAGGTGGAATTTACGCAGCTCATTTACACACTTTTCCTGAAGATAGAAGAGTTTGTTGAATCTGACATGACATGTTCATACGAACCCTTTGTACGAACAAAAGTAAGAGAAATTTAGGATAAGAATATGAACATGTTCTTGCATGAGGCCCAATGTCTTTATTCTCCTCTGGTTCTGGGTCAGACTCTGGTTCTGGGTCAGACTCTGGTTCTGGGTCAGACTCTGGCTCCAGCATGAAAGGGCTGGATGGACAAGTCTTTTGTTGTTGACATCTTTTAAAATCATTTCTAAATAAAAAGGCTCTGCGCAGCTATATAGTGGAAAGCCCCTCAATCAAACTAAAATTAATTGCTCTGGCGGGGGCTCCTCATTTGGATTTAAAGAGGCAGCCTCAAAACGAGTTGATCTAAGACACACCTCAGAAAAGGCGTGGTGCTTGTGGAATTCAGACCAAAGCATTTCAGTTCCAGTTTTTATAGACCCTGACTGAAGGATTTAAATGGGAAAACAAATTATTTAAACATGTCTGCTTTAAACAGGTAAGATATTAATTGTTCAGATTTACTTCAAAGGAGCTGAAGAACTTCTTTAAGTCTGCCAGGTCTTGGCTGCAAACAGCTGCAAACTTTTTTTAGCCACGCTGTCAATCGAAGTTATACCTTGTGCACGACTCAGATAGTTAGCTTTGACAAGATGACAACATTAAACACCTTGGAGTTACAAATTGGTTTCTATAAGAGTTTATTTGTCACAAAATGAACCAGATTTAGATGTTTGGCAGAGCTTAAGCTCAGTCTCCTAAAAGCTGTAAAAGTTAATCAGAAGTCATTTATGTTGCTGCTTGTTGAGTTCAGACGCATTTAGTGTGTGTAAATGATCACAGAGGGTTTAAACTAAAACAGAAGAAAATAAAGAAGAAAGAGAGTCCTGGATCTGGTTTCACTTTCCACTAAAAGCATTTTATTGATGTCTGCAGACCCCTTTAGAAACACACTGTGCTGCCCCGGAGCTCATTTGCATAAAAATAGTTTGTGGTATAAGCTTTTTTTTTTTTTTCCCTTCTCTCCTGCTGCAATGCAGACTTTTCAATTTTATGAATCCCCAGCATCCAATTCAGTGTTTTCTTTTTTTGAAACAAATTACATTTTCAGAGGGGCTGGAGTGATGTGGACACTTCAGCTGYGTTGTGCTTTTGACTGAAAAAAACAACTGCACAGTTTTCTTTTTTCCCCACAGAGTCTTGTTGCCCTCTATTAGGAGAAATTTATGTTAAGTGTGTTTGCAGCGTTTCCTTGCTGCAGCTGGTGAATTCGCAGATATTTTTACCCCCTCCCGGAGTGATTGGGAGATCCAGCTGACAGTCCTAAATCGGCATCATAATTTCCAGATTGTTTCAAAGCGAACACGAGCGAACGCCGTGTCCCTCGGCGTCCCTGTCAGTTCCGCCTGGCGGTTTGAGGATCAGATACCAGCAGAGAGGCGACTCATTGTTGTTTTTGATCGTATCGTTTCAGTTGACGCTCGCCTCCCACACCAGATGCCCACGTCGCCGATCGGYGTGACGATTCGCAGAAAAGAAACCTTTATTTTTCTCTGACATTTCTGGATTGCTGATTGTTCATGTGMGCACAGAAAATCAGCTTATTGTTTGTTTTCATTATCGACAGAATGTGTGTTAAAGACCAGCAGAAACCAGCTTTATTTGTGAGAGAGTTTGCCCTCTGAATGGAAAACAAGCGTTGTTGTTCCTCGCAGCCTGAAAGTGCTGAGCCTCTCAGTTTAGGAGCTGTCAGACAGACCGACTGTTATCGGGCCAAAGGTGTCAGCTCTCCTGAGAAAACGATGTCAGGAAGGAGGAGAAGGTCGGACTTGAAGTATTGAGGTTTTACAACTGAACTAGCGCCTCTCAGCAGTGACGAACAGTTTACCATCTGACTGTGTTTAAGAGAAGATAATCAGCTAAAACATCTGCTGTCAAACTGTAGACGGTTATTTTTAAGTCAGTGGAAATCCTCACTTTTTAATGCGGGGGTGTCAAACTCATTTTGACAGAGGACCACATGAGCGTAATTGTTCTAATTAACTTAGACTAAAAAAATCACTTCCCTGAGCACCACTAAAAAAAATCTGAGCTCTACCTGGTATTTCCTGCATAGAAACAGTGTTTTAACGTCCTTTTATAAACACTGAAAAGCACTACATGTACGATTGGCTGAATGTGAAATAAATAACACAGAAATAATATTAAAAGTACAACTAAGAGCGTTTTACTCACTGTTGTGGTGAGTAGCTGCCGTCTTAAATTCTGAAACCTTCCACTTTCCAACGGGAAATTCCCACTGGAGGGACGTTCCCGTTTGAACTTACAACTTTTAAGTGGGAAATTCCTACTTCCCAGTACAACTATGCCATAGCAAAAGTATCCGGCTCCACCTAGTGGTGGGACATTGTCATTTTGCGGGTAAAATAATCAACATGCATTATGGGAGGTGTAGTTTATGGTCAATATTGGCCTAAAAGCAGCTTATTTTAAATACATTTTAAATACAGGAAGGTTGCCGGTTCGATCCCCCGTCCAGCTGTTTCAGTTGTTGTGCCCTTGGGCAAGACACTTCACCCGCCTTTCCTACTGATGGTGGTCAGAGGGTCCGGTGGTGCCGGTGCATGGCAGCCCCACCTCTGTCAGTGTGCCCAATGGCAGCTGTGGCTACAATGTAGCTRCTTTGAAGCAGGTCACAGCATTCTTTCATTCAGTTTCAGGTAGAAGTTTCCATCTGCTCATCATCAACAGGAAGGTGGTCATAATTAGGGATTTTAAGGATTTATTTGATCTTATTTCAGSTGTGGAATCACGGCACAATGTACAACTTCTGTTATTGTGTGTGTCTCACGAACCACTGAACAAATTTAATGAAACTTTCAGAAAGTGATAATGCGATAAACCTTTGGAGTCAGCTCAATTCAAGAAGGCATCCTCAACCACCTGACAGTAGAAAACACATGAATGACTATAATTCAGTCAGTTTTAGAGATAATGAGCTAAAATCTAACATGGTAGTAGCTGAGTCATTAGAAGCAAGGAGTGCTATTTCTGTATGAGTGCTGAAGGTTTTAAAGTGCCTGTGACATCAATTTTTTTGTAATGAAAATGAATGCATTTTTGGTACAATTACATGTTGCCAAAAAAATCTTAACACTGTCGAGATGAAAAGTTGTTGAGATATTTGCATGTGCAGTAACAGGAAGTGATGTMAAAGGGGAATGTTGGAATGTAGAGAGGTTTACAACAGCTAAAAARCCAGACTGKAGAGAAGAATCTGATGTTTCTTTCGATTATTTTAAGTTRCTATCAGAGAGATGAAGAAGAGWCAGAGTTCAAATAATATTGTTTTAATTAGTTCCCCTTTATGTCACTTCCTGTTTCATTTTAGTGGAGCCATGTTCAACAGAAAATTTGCCATGCGACAAAACAGGTTAAATCGTAAACAAATCTCAAGTTTCTTAAATGTAAAGATCTTTGATTTTTGTATTTAAAGGAAATCCATGTTAGAGGCCAAGTCCTATAATCTGCTCATTAATGATGATGGTTAACTGCAGTTGATAGATTGCTGTTGTTGTTTTTATTTTATTTTTTTTTTTGTTGTTTTTTGTCCACCTCAAATGCAAATAAATTGGTTAGGATTAGGGCTGCCACAAATGATTATTTTTATAGTCATCTAATTACCAATTATTTTTTCGATTAGTCGACTAATCGAATCATATGTTAATTGAATATAAAACATACAGCTTATCGCGCCAGAATGCAGCTGCTATTATATAACCATGGTTAGATTTTAGCTATATGCTAACAAAATATTGCTGTATATTGCACAGGTTTCTCTTTCATTTTCTTAAAATGATCCCACACTTTTGAGCTCCGTTGCCGGGTAGCCATGATACCAGAGCCTGTCTGTATAATGTCTTGTGACGTCCACGGCCTACCCCAGTTACCACTACTGTGCATGTGTGTCAAGGACAGAAAGGCAGATGGGGCAGTGGAAGGTGTCAAAGCAGTTTGGAGAGAAAAACAAAGTTAAAACAACAACAACAACAAAAAAAAGATTAATCGACTATTAATTTAGTCATTGACTATTTTAATAGTCGATAAGTCGTCGACTAGTCGACTAATCATGGTAGCCCTAGTTAGGATGTTCAGGAACAACCCAGGAAGCTGACATGCAGCATGTGTTCTATAAAGAACTGTCATTTAGGGTTTGGTGTTGAAGTTGATGCCTCACTCTGCGCTCTGTTGTTTATGCTTTGACACTTTAGTTGTATCATTCAGGGAAGAAGAGAATTTGATTTTAGAGACGTTGTGTGGATTAAATAAATATGACTGCGGATTTGGTTGTTGCTCCAGAGCGAAAAAGAAAAAAAAAAACAACCACGACTGGTGTCTCATTATCCTGCTTACAGTTTTGTTGCTGCGAGCAGATAAATAAGCCGACTCTTGTTCACACTGAGAAGCACTGAACTCTGTGTTCGTGGAGCTTTTAGGGCTCCTTAATGCAGAACTTTTATGTTCGCCTGGTGATGGATGGAGCTCATCAGTATTCAGGGTTTCCTGGTCTGTCGTGGAGTCCGTGGGCACTTCAGTGAAGAATCCGAATGAGTCTTCCTCCCTGTCTGTGAGGGCAGCCTGCCATTTCAGGGCTGATTAAATGCATTTGGCTCCTAACCTCCTTAAGGTAGTTTGAAAAACTTCTTTTATACTTTTTAATTCACTCAAAGCTGCTATTTTTCACCTCAGCAGAAAGATAAAGTTGACAGAGTCTGAGCTGAAGAAATGTCAGGAGGCTGAGTGATGGATGTCCAGGCAGATATTTGACTGAACCGGAAAAATATTTCCCATCAATCAAACGTCAATGTACCGCTTTCTTCTCCTGCTGCTAAAATCTTGGTCTCACTAGTAAAAGAAACAGGTTTTTTATTTTTATTTTTTTGTAAATATATATTTCAGATTTTCTGTTTTTAGTTGTTCAGTTACAGCAAAATCTRCTAATATTACACCAAATAATCTAAAGCCAAATTATCACTTTACAGTACTGTCAACAAAACTAAGAAACAAAAGCTGCAATAAAGAAACTAAAAATGCATCAAGCTCATGTTTTAAATAACATGGGAACAGTTTAAATTACTGGCATCTTCCTGTTACCAACATCTTTTTATTTTGTTACATTTTTTATTTTCTTTATTCATACAGCTTAGTCTCGTTAAATCACAATTGTCTCATCTGCAGAATAGATCTGTTCTACAGAACAGTGGCAGATCTAGGATTTTTCTGAGTAAGGGACCATCAAGGGGCCACAATATTCATAGAGGGGCCAAGTATTTGTTCAACATCCTATAGTACTCAAATCACTGGTTTGGTAAGGTGTATACATTTTACCAATCACATGTTCAAGCACTTGTAGTGTGATGTAATTTAATGTAAAAGCTTGAACAGTAAATTATTCTTGGCAATTTTACATGTATTTTTACTGTAAGTAGATAAAATACTTTCAAATACACAGCATACGAGAAAATCCAGCCATCATTTGTCAGTTGAAAGACTTTTTCTGCAACATTGTTTAGATTTTCTTAAGAAGAGAAGAATTCTGTAAGATTGATTCACGCTGGACTTTCCTATTTGAYTCATTAGCGCTACTAGTGTCTGGACATGGAACTGCATCGACCATCACCATTCTCAGGCAAAGCACAGATGAGTGACAGGACAGGGGCACTTCAGGGGGCCAAACAGATTTCAACTGGGGCCAATCAAAGTTTGGTTTAATATCGCTTGGTCGTCAGTCAAGACAAATGAKTTGGTTCGTCTTTTTCTGCTTGTTTTTACAGTCTGAACAGTAAGGTTCGGGTCTGGTCTGGTCTCTAATCCATGTGTGAAAACGATGCRTCGTGCTCTCTGAACCACTCTTTCTCACAACGTGAGTGAGCCCCATGAGCCATAACAAGCCCGTGCCAACATTGATGGAATAACCTGGTCCTTCAGTATATTCAGGTGGTCGGTTGACCCCATAGCTGAACCTAAAGAMTGGGGTGCACCACTTCATCATTCTGGAACAGAGTTGATCTGGACTCCTCAGACCACAGCTCTCTGCATCCATTAGCTTAAATAACTTGTCAGCTGAATCATACTCATCCAGTAATTGTCCAATGTGAGACCTTACTATTGCTCAGTTAAATCCAGGTGGTGACCTGTTTTTTTGGTCGGGCACTGTATTATAGACAAATAAGTCAGGTTTATGTGCATGCCCAACAATCTGTTTTCTGTTTTTAGTGTATTTTTATGGCAGAGGTATGGTGCCATATACGAGCCTGGCGTCTGTGTTTTATTGAAACTTTTAGGACGGTGCACAAATATGTTTGAAACAAGGTTTTAAAACATTTTGATTGCTGGAAGCTAGAAAGCCAGAGTTGTRAACATTGTGTGGAAATAAATAGTGAAGTTTTGCACAAAGAACTGTGAGATTTTAATATTCAGAGAGGCTCTGGATCCAGCAGCCTGGGTCGCTTGTTGAGGTTCATTGGCTGCAAAGGCCAGCAGGTATTCAACGTTTAGCTCCATTTTCCTCTGAGCTGTCTGTTTGTGCTCCACTGGTCACAGCGTCAGAGACGTCAGCTCCTAAATGCCAAAGATCCACTGAGAAAAAACAGCTCTGCTTTTTTTTTTCTTTTTTTACTCAGCGAGGCTGCGCTCGTACCACACATTATCTCCTCAGGGATTACAGCACTCCTGGTTGGAGAGCCGTCCCTCTCATTTCGCCTCTTCAGACTACTGTAATTCACCTGCTTTTTTCTCTGAGAGCGCCCATTGCTTTAATAAGCGTGTGTCAGGGCAAGTCCTGCAGGGATAAAGACTATTAGAGGAGCTGCAGAGGACCAGAGAGTTCTCTGATGATTGTTACGTAACCAAATGGCATTTAAAGCCRTGGAAACAATCATCTTTTGGTGGATTTATAAGGAGCAGCACAACTTCTGCACAGCAGGATGTTTAATGATAACCGCTGGGGTTTAAATTGGCTCACTGCGTTTAAACATTCAGAATAAAATCAGATGATTATACTTTAGTTTAAAGGAAAATCTATTAGTGACGCTGCTTATTCAGTTGGTCATGATTTTATCTCTCTTCACACACAAATAACCAAACCTGCATTTAGTTACTCCCTGGTGTCCTTTAATATGAAAAAGCATCTAATAAATGTGGAGATAAAGACAAAGACTGGTGCATTCATCATTACATCATTACATACTGAAAATAATGTGATAATTGTTATAGCATTATTGCAACAAAGACCAACTGTTGAACTAATTCACTTTTCACAAACCTGTGTTGAGCTTCAAGGCAGATTGTGATGTTTATGGTGTTTCTGGCTACAAAAATAACTCKATATCAGCAATTAGTTTTTAAATATGTCAGATGTGACCTAGATCTCATGAAGGTAAATAAGTTTGACTGAACCTAAAGATTAGCTGATGATCAAGGCTGCTGGTATCTCAAACAGTCTGCTCTTTCAGAGGTCTTACTACAACAAACAGCAGATGAAAGCCTGTGAAAATTTAGAGGCGTATAACTATTTTTGTCAGCAGGTGGGTCCAGAACCTCTGTAAACTAAAATGGTTTCATGATTATTGGTTGGACTTCACCRGGGAGTTTGTTCCTAAACTGTTTTATGTGTTAGGATGCTAGCAGTAGCGGCTAAAATTTCAACTATAACGTTAGCCTGAAAGTCGTTTGYGTTTCAAGGTAAACCACTCTCAGAGATTTAGCTTACCTCTGAAGAAGTATTCGCTGCAGACACCAGCATTAGCAGACAGAGCTGCTCCTCCCGACTGTGGTTGAAATTTCAAATCTGAACCTTTTAAATGGTGTCTTTTTTATTTTAGAAGAACATGTGGAGTTCCTCAGGGTTGTGTACTTGGACCAAAGTTATTTATTATGACCCCCGCACACGAAGCGTAAGCGGGAATCATATTGTTTTCATACTGTTTGTTTGTTTGTTTGTTTATTTATTTATTTATTTATTTTTTCAGTGATTTTTGGTCAACCATAGCACAAAACCAGCTGCACCAATCAACATGAAATTTGGCAGGACTGTAGATGAGTCCGACCTACACTGCGGCAGCCAACAGTTTGACCATAAACCCCATATTTGATGAGGGGGCTTCATCCAAAGAGGGGGTGTCTGG
>NW_013952541.1:492048-499802 GCF_001266775.1 Austrofundulus limnaeus
GCTCTATAAGTTCAGTACCATTTACCATTCAGTACCATTTACCATAACTCTTCAACGAGCAAACTTCTCAGGCAGCTTTGGGCATTGGGACGTCGATGAGGACTGGTGCCGTTAGGATGAATGGTGCTGATGTTGACAGAATAATCTGCGTGAAAGCTTCGCTGTCGAGAGTCCAGAGCCCGAGTTGGACCGCGGCACGAATCTTAGTAATTGGCTCTTGTTTCAGAAGTGGAGAACACCCATTAAATGAGAGGCGATGGATGGAGGCAGCATTAGCAGAGTGAGAGAAAGAAAAAACAAAACTCCTAATGCGGATCTGTCTTTGTGTTTATTTGTTCTGTAATCACACACAGATCAGTACAAATATGAGCACATAAAACCTTCGTGTTTRTGGCTCTAACAAATGAAAGAGACAGTTGATTAAGTGAACATACAAAAGAATAAAAAATCAACTTAAATAGCAAACCAGATTGCGTAAAACACACCATTAAGTGTTTTTTATTCCCAACAATCATTCTTAAATCAAACTTGATTCGTCTCCATCAGCCTGTAATGATTCAGCGAGGACACCATTCATCTTTGCATGACTTGATTACTGCATTCATTTATCCATTGAAGCAAAATTACCCCATTTACTCCTCCAACTGGACATCATTACTCGAGTCATTCATGTAATCTGGTGCCATTACAGCTGGAAGACCTGTTTCCACCCAGGAAACATTAAACCTACTCTCCCTCTCATCCTGTCATAATTTTCACGGATTAAAGGTTTTAAAAATGAAAATATCCAAACCCGTCTAAATAAACCTTTTCTTTTTTTACACTGAATAGCTGATCATTTGGAGATGAAAGCCTCTCAGCATCACAGAGCTCCCATCCTGCTGCTTTTAACAACTTGACTGCCTTTCTTTTCTAACCAGCTCAGAGTCAGAAAATAATCCAACTCAAGCTGCGTTAATCGCCACAATGTCTTCACTTTTATGACTTTAAACCACAAACGTGTTTTTATTTGTGCTAAGAGAACAGAAGCTGCTGCTGGGAAAAAAATAAACAGCAAATAAAGAGGCTTGTTTTCACTCAGCTAACATTAATATTAAATCTTTCTCATATTTTCAGATAGATAGATAGATAGATAGATAGATAGATAGATAGATAGATAGATAGATAGATAGATTCATTCATTGATTCATTAATTCATTGATACATTGATTGATTTTTTTTAAATCCTTTTCTGCTCTGTCTAATTTAGGTGACAAAACTAGCCATGCTAGTCACTAGCCTCGATGCTAACGCCAGCCTAGGCATTCTAATAATTAGCTTCTCCGATGCTAATGTCAATCTAGGCATTCTAATGCCAGCCTAGGCAAGCTAGTCACTAGCCTTTTCAATACTAAAACCAGTCTAGGCATGTTAGTCACTAGCCTTTCCAATGCTAACACCAGCCTATGCAAGCTAGACACTAGCCTCYCCAATGCTAACACCAACCTAGGCATGTTAGTCACTAGCCTACCAAATGCTAACGCCAACATAGGCATGCTAGTCACAAGCCTTCCCAATGCTAACGCCAGCCTAGGCACACTAGTCACTAGCCTCTCCAATGCTAATGCCAGCCCAGGCAAGCTAGACACTAGCCTTTCCAATGCTAACTCATGAGTAGTCTTTTTCTCATTTGCCAGCTTGTAGCTCAGTCATCAGTGCTKGCCTCTCATTAATCAGATCAGTAGCTGGATCTGCAATAGATGTAGCCTCCTGCTACAAAGACCTAGCCACGGCTTGGTGCATAAAAGTCTTAATTGTGGCTCTCATATCGCAACTTGTTTTACATGTGCTAGACTTGAAGTCTAGATGACCAGTCTGCAACTTTCTACCAGACAAACTGGAGTCTCAACCTCAGTTTGAGCATTTCTTTTTCCTGTAGCACTTGTGTTSGATTGTGGTTGGGACATTAGCTGATTATGTCATGAAGAAGTGGATTTTAGTCAAAGTAACAGTAATTAATGGATCTACAATTGATTAATGTTTGAGGTCAGTCTGGTTCTAGATGACCACCACAGGTAATCAGACTGAAATAACACAAACATCGCTATAATTTGGCCAAATTTACAAATACTGACCTAAAGTTGAGTTATTCTCATCTCATGCTAAATTAAAGTCAAGGCTGCCTGGCTTCTATTTGTGTTTGGGTAATAAGACTTTATTTGAGCACATAAAAAAATCTTCAATACGAGTAAATCTTGTAAGAATGTCCTGCCTAATCTGAATAAAGATGAAGAATGTGCTGTTTCCAGTTAATAAAACTGAATTTGTTTCACAGCTGCAGCAGTCAAGACTGAAAGAGCTCATTTTCATCGCTGCCCTTTTCTGACACTTGCAGGACTAAAGTCACCCAGCTGTAATGGAGCTGACATTTTCTGTTCTTTCATTAAATCCTACAAAGAACAAAAAAAGCTAAAGATGTCATATTTAAGAAAGGGTGCATACTTGTGCAGCAATAACTAAATTTTATATTATAGTTTTCAGCCACTGCTGCAGTATTACATCAGTTTATTCAAATAGCTTTCAGTCTCCTCGTTAGTTCATAATTTAAGTTTTGGTGTTTTTGATTGGAAGGACTGCAGCGCAGGAGCAATCTCACCACATGATGTTCGAATAAAAAAGTGTTTTATTATTTAGCCGTTTACCATTCGACACAGAAAAACTTCCATGTGATCATTAGTCTGATTTTTATTCAATGTTTGTTGCATCATTTTTTTCAATAATCAACAATTTATTAGCACAAAAAAAAAGCCAAAGAAATTCTCAGCTACAAAGGAGGGGGTTAAAATATTGAAAATTCTAACTCATTTTTTTAAATGTATCACACTGCTGTGTTTGAAAACACTGTGGTTTTCACAGTTAAATAATTGCATCATTTGAAGTTTAGGTTTTCTTAAAAATAGTTCCAGTTTGAGACAAAACTTGTTTGACTTTTCACTTATTACCACCATCCTGGACTTTAAACAATATAATCAGCATTTTTATATGTTTGTGTTATAAACGCACTCTTTAAAAGGACATTTTKTGAGAATAATTACTTATTAATTAATTACTAATTACTTGTTCTGTGTCCTTTTGCTCTGGACAGAGGTGTGTGACGGGACGCTGGTGTCCAACCTGCCGCCGTCCTCCTTCAGGAGCTCCTCCCAGCTGTCCGTTAGCCACGCCCCTGGCTTCGCCAAACTCAACAGAAGAGATGGTGAGGAGGACATTTTGTTGTGTTTGCAGCTAACTGGACCCAGGACAGATCAGGGTTTAATTACTGTGAGMGTTAGAGTCTGATTTAGTAATCATCCCTGCTGAGGAAGACGAGAGGATGAAGATGTGATGTGAGACTAATAAAGACCGTTGGACAGAGACGAGACTTTATTTAGGTCCAGCTAGCTAGAGTCTAAAAGTAAACAACTAACAGACAATTTTACTGGATTTACTAAACTAAAAGGTAGTTTTCTAAAGTCACGTTTCTGAAGTTAGCTGAAGCTAATAAGCTAAAAGCTTAAAAAAAAAAAACCACAATGCTACTTAAAACTAAAGCAGGAAAAATGCTAGATAAAAATAGAAAAACAGCAGCTAAAAGATAAATGTAGCAATAACCTAAAAGAACAAAGCAGTGGCTAAAAGCTAAACAGCAAAAAAAAAAAAGAAATCGAAGTTGTCAAAATGTGCAGAACAGTAACTGGTATCATGATTATGGATTAAAGCTAAAAATAGCAAAACGGTAGCTACAAGTAGCAAAAGGCTAATTAAAAGTAGCAAAATGATAGCTAAAATTAGCAGAACAGTAGATAAAAGTTTTAAAAGGTTAGCTAAAGGTAACATGACTGTAGATTAAWGCTAAAATAAGCAGATTAGTAACTAAAAGTAGCACAAGGTTAATTAAAAGTTGAAAAATCATAGCTAAAACTAGAGTAGGTAAACATTTTAAAAGGTTAGCTAACAGGTAACATGACTATAGATTAAAACTGAAAGTAGCAAAACAGTAACTGAAAGTAGCAAAATGCTTATTAAGAGTAAAGATATGATAGCTAAAAGTAACAGAACATTAGGTAAAACTGTTAAAAGGTTTGCTAAAGGTAACATGRCTGTAAATTAAAGCTAAAATGAGCAGATCAGTAACTAAAAGTAATAAAAAAGTAATTTAATGTAGCAAAACTTATTGCTAAAATTTAAAGTAGCATAAGAAGAGAAAAGTGYGCTAAAGCAGATTTTAAAAATCTGTGTAAAGGAATCAAAGATATCTAAATACATTTATGATGAAATTACTTGTAAATAAAATTAAAAACTTTGAAAAACAACTAAAGTAGCACAAAGTCTGCAGAGGTAGTTAGACTGTCTGTTTGTATTGCTGCTGCTGTTTGCACTGGAAATTGAATGAATGATTTAAATCTGAGGTATTTTACCTCACAGGAAACTTAAAAACTTTCAGTCTTCATGCATTTTTGTCTGCGTCTTGTAATAAAATACAGTTCAATCTGTCGCCACAAYGGTTAAAGTCTGGAGAATCTGTTTTTAGTGAGAGCCACTCTGCTTCTCCAGTAAAAACTGTAAGAGCTCATTTTCATTGGTGCCCTTTTTCCAACACGTTCTGCTCTAAAGCCACCTCTCTGTGATGAGGCTGACATTTCCTGGTTTTTCATTTCTCTTAACAAGACAAAGATGTACAACAGGTGGGAGGCTGGATTTGTGCAGTGAAAACTAAAAAAACATTCTTATATTGGAGCTTTATTTCACACCTACTGACTAGCATAWCTGTCTCCAAATAAACTTTATTTTTAAAAAGTCTGCAAAGAAACTTAGAAATAGCGCTGCCTGCTGAAAAACTGAACAACTTCAGCTGCTACCAAAAAATAAGGTTCATAAACAGAGATAATTACCAAAAAGTGTGTTATTATTTAAAAAAATACTTATAAATGTAAAAAAAAAGATGGTTTAAGCTGTTCTTTTGTCATCCGAGCAGCAACTCACAGATGTAATATCAGCTCATAWTTGGTTAAAAAACTGCAATATCTGCAGTTTTCTTTTCTCATCGCGCTGTTTAGAAACCAGGCCACCTTATGCCCACATACTTATTCACAGCAAGTTAACAATTTGCCCAAACTGTTGCTCTGCCGCTGGTTATTTTAGCACGTCAGCACTGTTCTCACATAAATGCAAAGTAAGAGCTCTGCTGAATTAAAGCCTCTTCTTCTTCTTTTTCTTCTCTTTTTTTTTCCCACCCACGGGTTCCCAGCAGGAGCGTTAGCACCGAGCAGAGCTTTCCAAAACTGCGAGTGCCGAGGAAAATTCACGGGAAAGCTGGAGACAGAATTGTTCTGCACGTGTCGAGCGCATTGTTGTCCCTGCAGAGCACCGAGGGGCATCGTTTAAAAACCCACCGTAGGCGCGTTGTTTCCAGAAGAGGCCATGTTAGTGAACACCTGAGGGTAAAAGAGAATAAAAGAAAAGAGAATTATGAAGGAGAAGTGGTTTGGGGCGTATTCACCTGGATCTGGATCTCAGAGAGCAAACCCCAATGTTTGGAGCAGAAACTGATGAATAAATGAAAATCTCCTTTTCATTTCCACCTCCTGCTGCTGCAGCGTCGCTCTAAACTCGTTAGGGGAACCAGAGTTTTGTAAAACCACCTACACCCCGAAACTCGACTTGTAACTGATTTAGATACACCTGATGTTATTCACCTGATGAATATGTGACAAAACAATGTTGTGCCGTGATTCATGATATGAACCCTGATGCTGAGGATGAAGGTCTGGTTTAAATTTCATCACATTTATCTGGGATTTTTATGAAATTACGAACCCAAACACGGATTAGAACAATCTAAGAATCTGTGTTCAAGATCGCACTGAACACAGATTCTTCTTTAGTTCTTGTTTTTCTTGGCGTCAGGTTGTTTTCAGGTCGGTTTGGTGAAGATGACAGAAGAGAAAGTGATAAATGAGCAACATATTTTTTATATTAAACAAATTTTAAGCAATAATACCACACATCATGTTTTCCTAATATTGAGCAGTTCTTCTTAAAGGTCCTGTCACTCTTATTGTCCAACATGTTGAAGATGGAATAAAAAAAATCAGCTGRAAGCCTCTTTTGGACAYATAAATACTGAAATGCTCACAATTAGATCAAATAAATATGAGTAGGCATTTAGACTAAATTAAACAATTTAAACAGTTTGGTTCAAAATATACCAGTTGAATATTTATAAGAAATTCTAGTTTATTAAATATTATAACCTGTATTAAACAATCCCTGTATGGTTCGGTCTTTGGTTTTGTCATTTCAAAATAAAATCGCAAAAAGAAAACATCTGTGTTGTTTTTCCATTTTCAAAACCTAAATGTAAAAATGTAAAATCGAACTAATAAAAAATCCACAGTGTTTGTTTTTTGCTTTGCTAAATCCAAAATAAAATACATGGTGGTTGTTTTAATATGTAGCGATACCGGAAATGACGAAAGTTGTCAAAGAATAAGAGTTTATGGTGGCTGGAAGACATAAAACATCCCTAAAGATATTAACAACGGCTGCACTCAAACCTTATTCTGCATAACTTTAAATATTAAAGCACTTTTGCTCACAGTAAGATCAACATTCACTGAGTCTTTTGCTTGTTTCTGAAGTGCTCAGTGAAAATGTAACGTTTTTGTTCAATTTTTGATTTAAACAAACACACCCACAAATTTCTGACCAATCACACAGAAGGGGCGGGAGAGTTAACGCTGTGAACAAAACAACACACTTTTCGTTGAGTAGAAGAAGCTTTAATCGCCCCAGTTTGAAACCTTTTTCATAAGAAAAGTTTCAGGTCTCGTTTAAAAAGCACAGAGCATATCTGACGGCTGAAACAAAACCAGAAGCTGTTTCCAGAATCAAGAAGTCTGACAGCTGAAYGCTCAGCCTCTCATTCCACTTTTACAGGTTCTAAGAACCACAAGTAAACCTGCTGTGTGAGAACAAAGTGCTCTGYTGGTTATAAATATGAAACGAAAAGATCTTTAATGTAAGATGGAGCTCGGTGTTGAGAGTTCGACCTGTCAGGAGGAGAATTTGAACCTAGATTTAACAGTGAGCCAGTGGAGAGGAGCTGAAACTAGATACATGATCTGTTTTAATTCTCATCACAACCTTCACTGGATCAGCTGGAGGCTCCGAGGAGACGGCTGAAAGCTGTTCTGACAGCTTAAAAGAATCAAAGTTACCATCTATGTCTGTGTTTTTACAGTAGAAACACAAAATGAGTCTAATTTTAGACATTTTAGATGCAAGCACTGACATATTTAGGCATAGTAGGTGCAAATACAACCTTGAGTTTTTCAGTTTAAATGTCTCTTTTAGAAATTCTGCTGAGTCGGTTTCTTAAGAACCAAAAGGCGTGAAGGACCAGAAATAAAATTCTTTCTTTGTTTTTTTGACATTTACGTAAAAAAAAAATACTGTTGTGACAAAAGAAGCCAGTTTGTTGTCAAAGAAATATAGTGCCTCGAAAAATATTTAAACAATTTATTTTTAAAACAAATTAAATAAAAAAGAAGTAGCAATGACTAAAAACTAACCTGGCTTTTTATGGAATATCATAACTTCCTGTTATCTAAACCAGTGGTTCCAAAGTTGGGCTCAGGGCCCATAGCGGGGTCCCGAAACATCGAAATGGGGTCTTGAAAAGATTTTCAGAATTAATTACATTTTAAAATGATTTCTAACCAAGGTTATAATAG
>NW_013952541.1:499812-504559 GCF_001266775.1 Austrofundulus limnaeus
AGGTAACAGATGTTACAGATGTTTTAGTCTGTTTGATTCCAGACGACAGCATTTAATGAAGATTATAATAGTTTAAGTTTTTCATTATAGTTTAGTTTTATTTTGTTGTGACTTGTTTCTTTTAATTCAGTCAGTTTTAATTAATTTTAGACTGGATTTGCTAGTTTTTATTAATTATTATTGCTTCTTAATGCTTAGGTTTAATTTAGTTTAATTTTCATTAGTTCTAGTTTTTATAGTTTGACTAAACCTGTTTGCCAAAGCAGCTCTTTGGTTGCAGGTTAAAGCAGTTCATTATAGCGACACCTTCCAAATAATTACATAACTCAGTGTTGCAAACGAAGGACTTGGGCTGAGAGAAGCTAGCTTAAGATGCTCACAGTTAGCCACCTTGTGCTAGCTTGATTCATGCAGTTTTTCCCCTTGAGATGTATTCCACCTATTTAATCACCTGTTTCCACTACARGACACTTGCTTTTTTTTCTTACAGTTATTTAAAAAAAAATCTCTAACTAGACTTTGCCGCTTTCTCACAACTTTTGTTGTTGTCATTTGACAGGCGAGCGCTCAACAGCAGCAGATTGTAAATAAATGATTTTACGGAATATGAGGTGCCGTAAGCTGCCCAAAGCTAAGAAAATTTAATCAGTTATTTAGTTTTAGTTAGCTATAATAACACTGTTTCTAACAACATTTTTTTTTTTGCCTTAGTTGTTACAAAAGAGTGTGGTTAATGTAGTTAAAATGAATCAAAGTAGCGTAATAAATATTGTTACTATGCCTTTGTTAATTTGCTCTGACACCTATGTTTTTCAACCAAAAAATAGTTGAGGTCAAAGGTCTCTGTAAAAAATAAAATGTTGGATTTACTTAACCATGTTATGTGACCTGGTTCCACTTAACTGAGTTGAGTAAATTCAAAGCAATATACCAGTTTTTTAGCCAAAGAACATGAGTATGTTGCTTTGAATTTACTCAACTCAGTTAAGTGGAACCAGGTCACATAACATGGTTAAGTAAATCCAACATTTCATTTTTAGAGTGTACTGTTATTTTGTGGGTCAAACACTGACAATTTTGGGAACCACTGATCTAAACTACAATCTGAAGCAAAAAGCAAAACAATCCATAAACCTAAAAATGATGGTTTTAACCTTTAAAGGTTCAGAGAGAAACTGAAAAATTTGAAACTGTGAGACTAAAATGCTCCAGGGAAACCGTTTTTCTTTGGCCTCTTTATGAAACTCAGCATTTTATTAACTTCTCTGTACTTCAGCCTTTATAGGTTGATGTAGTTGATCACAGTGGAGGCTGTAAGTGGGACACCAGAAATGGATAAAAAGCCATGATAGTCTATTGATTGGCCTTTTAGCCGAGTTTTGAGGATAAATTACTCAACTTTTTCAGCCACCGTTCTCTCATTTCTTGAGCTTTCCYTTTCTCTCCTTTTAGTCATCGATTTTTATTTCTCCCCCTCACTCCCAACTCTTCCTCTTCCTCCTGTTTTTGTTTGGCTGAAATATATTCTGCTCTAAACTTCATGTTTTAAAGCCCAAGCTAATTTTGTCGGCTCTTAATGCTTAAACCTTCCTGCTGACAGTTTCTGCAGTTGCTCTTAAATACAACCCGAAAAGGAGTTTGCCGCGCCTGAGTGATTGTTTTCCCAGAGAGATTTGAAGGCAGAATTAAACTTTAATTGAAGTGTGGCTGCGTAAGAACATCCGAGTAATCAGCTGTTGATGTTCGTATTCAGTTATCTTCTGTGACCTCCAGGACTAATAACAGAATTACTTAAATCTCAATATATTTTGTTTGTCGGCTTCTAATTTCCTTGCAGACTCATTTTTATCCTTAAATATGGAGAACAAACAGCCTAAATTTACAGATAATGTAAAGTCCTGACAGTGAAATGTCCTTTGTCGCTGTAAAAGCTGTATTTTATCTCTGACTTTCAYGTGTTCTGAGCCGTTTAATGCGATAATAAATTTGTCAAAAAGTGGCGTTAAAATGTCAATCCTTTAGTGTCCTTTTGGCCTTCAATTCAAAGTCACGATGCACAAAGATAACTGTTAAAATATTTTTCTTTTTAACAGATGAGAACTTCACTGTCAGTAAAACATCTTGAAAAGTTACAGGTTCCTGTTAGAGTCATGGCTCTCAGATTTAGATCTGAGCTTGGAGAGAGATTTGGAATCGCTGAAAGCACAATCACGGTTTTGAATTATGAATAAACAAATAAAGACTAATTTAAGTCATTTTATTATTTATTTAATAAATTATTTTATAAGAAACTAACTAACTAACTTAACAAAGAGTAAGTGAGTAATTTGATGCTACCAACCTTGCTTAGCTGAGCCAAGAGAGGTCGAGTGGCTAAAGCCTACATTCCCCAGAATGCTGTGTGGTTCTGAATCAGACATATTTTTTATTGATATTGTTCATATACTGTATATCATAATTGTTTTATCGCCCAGCCCTAGTAGAAAGGTCATAAAACTTGCTAAATATAGCAACAAAGTTGGCAACACATTGTTTCCTCTTCAAAAAATGACGCGTGTGTTTTGGCGTGAGAAATATAAAATTTGAAGTCATCGGTCATTTAGAGTATGACAGACAASGTATTCAACCTAATAACCACTCTGAATCAGGTGGCATTATTTTTGGACTTCCATGATATTTTTAATTTATCCCTGGGAGCGGTGACGCCACACTCCTGACCTCCATTAATCTTCCCTTCCTCTTGGGGGGTGGTTGGATCTGATACCTTGCCAGAACTTATGTGGAGGAAAAAGGGAACTGAAGATATCTCTGATTTAAAATGACAGCTGTGACTTTAAGTGCTCAAAGCATCCAGCAGCAGTTCACCTCCATTATATAAGTGGCAGTTATTCTGACAGCGGGGACACAGTAAATCTTTGTACGCCTCTTATTCCCCGAGTTGTTTTCCTTTAATCTCCGTTTCTTTTTTTTTCACACAGTCTAATCGCCGTGCGGAAAGGTCAGAGTGTCTGCCCTTTTCTTCTGCTCTTGTCACCGAACACGTGTTTTTAGTCAAGTGGTTATTAGCTCTGGCCTTTAGCGCTTTAAAGATCAGCTGCCCGACCGACGCCGATTCATTCTCAGCGCTGCGTTCTTTCCTCAGCCTGTCAGCGAACGATCAGTTATAGTTTCCTGGTTACTGTTCTCACTTTACATTTTACACATATTAAAATAAATACCAGGATTGGTAAACATGACAGGTTTTACAAGAGTAATGAAAAGAAACTGGAGGACATTATTGTTTTTCAAACTTCTCTTAAAATCTTCTAACTGCCATGAAAGATGGGTGATCATTGCCTCTGTGCTCATTAAAAAAAATCTAAATATTTCATGAACCAAATGATGGATTTTAATAAAACCTTCAGAACGTAACCACTGGATGTCCATCTGCACCTTTCTTAGATATAAAATCACAAAGTACTTCACAAAAAAGGCAGGAAAAAAACTAATTACATACCAAAATGCAACAGGTACAAGTAAAACATCAAACACATAGGAAAAGCTTTAACAACTTAGCTATAAGCCTGTTTGTAAAAGAAAGTCTTTAGATGTTTTATAGGATCAATACCACAGATAGATTAGGGCAGTGCAGTTCAAAGTTGGAGTGTATCAGCTTGGAATGACTAATACCCACAAGATTTAAAATGGGTGTAGGTTGCCACCAACTACCCCTACGAGATGCTGTGTAGAGCTGTATTACTGTTTAAACATGTGAAAAACTTGTTAGAATCTAACAGCATGAATGATCATTTCAAGTTCAGTTTTTGACAAGAAACTTTTCAATTTAGAGATGCTTCTAAGATGGAAGTGGCGGTTTCTAGTCAGTTGCTTTATGTGTTGATTTAAAGACATGGCAGAATCAT
Organism: Austrofundulus limnaeus; assembly: GCF_001266775.1. Classification (NCBI taxonomy): domain Eukaryota; kingdom Metazoa; phylum Chordata; class Actinopteri; order Cyprinodontiformes; family Rivulidae; genus Austrofundulus; species Austrofundulus limnaeus. The sequence continues at coordinate 503,715 of NW_013952541.1, forward strand.
AAATGACACCCAAACAAGTTATTAAAGACTTTATTTTATGGAACTCTCTTTCTTTGAATGAGCTGAATATCATCAGTTTAGACTGAATATTGCACATTTGTAAATTGCTGAATTGCTTGGTCAAGCAGAAGAATATAAATTTGAAAAAATAAATAAAATAAAAATAGGTCCGAAAACAGAACCCTGAGGTACATCTGTTGATTAAGTGGTTAACTGTATCAAAGGCAGAGGAAAGGTCCAGTAAGACCAGAATAATGTGATATTGAGTCAGAAAATCATTTCCAACACATACTCTGAGCACTGAGAGATTTTTTTCCAGATTTGACCAAAACAACTCGTTTCACATCATGAAAGGCGGTTAGGGTTAGTGATGTGTTGAAACACCAGGCCTTAATTTGGTACAAGTTTAGTGTTGTTGAGGTTGCTTGCAGTTTATAATAGGTGCTTCATGGTTAAATAGCTTCACAGTGTCCATAAGAGCATTATCACTGGCTAAGAATCTCACGCAGACTGACACTAATGAAACATTTACACTTATTAATGACCATCAGAACTGTTGTAACTGTAGTGTGGTCTGATTTCCATGTGCTACGTTTTCTTTTATTGGCTCTAAATGGTGAACACGTTTCCTTCGGTAATTATTGGTTTCTTCTAGCGTCACTTCCAGCACATCTACACAACAGCAGGTTGTCAAATAAAATTGGCTCCAAGGTGTTAAAATGAGAAAAAGATACCTGTGAAAGCGTTTGGGCTTTCTGATGCTCACCAAACGTGTGTGTGTGTGTGTGTGTGTGTGTGTGTGTGTGTGTGTGTGTGTGTGTGTGTGTGTGTGTGTGTGTGTGTGT
>NW_013952541.1:505383-513089 GCF_001266775.1 Austrofundulus limnaeus
GCCCTATAGGGAGCAGTAGGTCCTAACAAAATATTATATTTTGGTAAAAAAAAAAAAAAAAAGGTTCTCTCAAGGTAACATATTCTAGAATACACACACAGGAAGTACTCTCTTGTCTGCATTTTGCATTTTTAGTCATTATTGTGCTGCAGTTTGTTGGACTAGTTCATCTGTCGAAACACACTTCAGTCAACAGCTGTATGCAGCGTGACTGTTGTCTACTGAAACACACACTCATGCACACACACACACACTCATTCTTGTGTATTCTGGTTTCTGTGGATTTATAATATGCTGGAGGTTTCTTCCTGTTAATAGGGAGTTTTTCCTCTCCACTGTTTGCTCAGGATGGGAGACTGTGATGAAGTGATTCAACACAATCTGCTGGCTTCTTCTTTAGATGGTTCTTTTTATGTACAGTGCCCTGAGATGACATATGTTGTGACTTGGCGCCATATAAATAAACTGAATTGAACTGAATTGAATAGTATGGGAACTAGATCAAGGGTTTGACAAGAAAAACAGTTAACCTTAATTGGATATTACTGTTTTGTACAACATTCATTATTAAATAACTATAGTTTTGGTCTGCTTGTTTATTCTTTGTCAAAATTGTTGCAAATCTGCTCAAAAGGTTCTCGTTTTTAAAAGATATTGCTGATATTTCACCTCCCTCTCATGGATCACCTTTTTGTTTGTGAAGGAAAACATCTTGAAGTGGATTAGAGCACGACTTCTTTATCGATGACAGTTAATATGAGAAAACCTTCGGCTTTGCTGGGACACTAATCAATGTTTAGCACCACGTCCTCTCATTGATTTACATGGAAAATTATATCTGTTGTTGGACTGAAGGTTTCTCGTGATCCAGTTCTGTTTCCTGGAAACGCTGGCAGGAGTTTCAGCTTCCTCAAGAGAGGTATCTTAGTGCCACAAATCTTCTGTCAAAATATTTACCTGAGCTTCGATTTTAAACGACTCGCCTCCAGAAACAAATATTAAAATGATGTTTTGACACGTTTCATCTCCAGATAAAACTGTTTTCTCTGCAGGAGCAGGAGGCTGGTCCCCCCTCACTTCAGACAGGTATCAGTGGCTGCAGGTGGACCTGGGCGAGCGGACCAGGATCACCGCCGTGGCCACGCAGGGGCGCTACGGCAGCTCTGATTGGCTGACGTCCTACCTGCTGGTGTTCAGCGACACGGGCCACAACTGGAAACAGTACAGACAGGAGGACAGCCCAGGGGTGAGTTCATACTTTATATAAACAAATCATCTGTTTTTATTAATTATTCTTGTTCCTTCATCCTTAATAAATGTATTTTGTTTTGTGCAGTTTACAAAAAAGCAGTGCTTCACCTAAAGCACTGATAGTCTGGAGCTCATCTTCAAATCTGTACTTTATGGATCAGATGAAGGGTTTACGTCACAAACTCAGACACAGACGTTTGTTTTATTTGATTTTTTCTTGCTCAGTTCAGATGGATTTTACTGGCATCAAGATTCAAGAAACAAATCTGCCAAAACTTTAAAGGACAGCAATGACAAATCAGTATTTTTATTTATTTGTCTGCAAACATTAATCAGACCAAAGTCTCTTCAAACCAGTGGATTCAGTCACATATTTTGCTGTAAGACTCAGTCAGTGAGGTTGTTTGAACATATTATTTTATTTGTTTCAACCTGAGTTTTTACCCTGACACACCCAGCATGGCTCATGTTTTAGCACGTGTTAAACATTTTATCCCACCCCAAAGGTCACAGTTTAAATGTGAAATATGGTTTCTCTTTATTTTACTGTATTTAGCTTCTACTTTCAAGCCAAGAAACTTAATTTTGAATTTTTCACTAATCTTTGACTTTAGTGTAAAAAGAACCACAGAAAATCTACTTTAATTCTCTTTTGTTGTGATTTATTTCATTTTTACCTGATTTGCTGGATTGTGATAAAATTTATATCTGAGAAATAACAAATGGAAAAGTTGTTGATAGAGAGAAATGCCTTTAACTCTTTCAGAATAAAAGCATTTCTAGTTCAAGTTTGTGTTTTTATAAATACAGTTTGAAGTTAGTCAAACAACAAATAGCAGATACTTTCTCTATCATATTTTATACAAAGTCAGTTTTTGTATTCAGAAATTTTTTTTATGTTTGTTTGAGGTTTAGCTGCTAAAGATGCTACATGCTAATACACACGGTGCCAGACAAGTCCAGCAGTGCTTGTAAGAGTTTTTGTTTTTGGGATAAATGTCATAAATACGGAAGCAAATTAGTGCCACAAAGATTTAAAAAAATATTAGTTTTCCTGAATTATGACATTTTTATCTCACTTTATCTCGAAATTCTGGGGGGAAAAAAGGGGTCAAAATTTTGAGATAAAGTCAAAATTCTGACTTTTTCCTAATTCTGAGATTAAAGTCAGAGCTCAGGAAAAAAATGTTTTTGCTCTGTGGCCCTGCCCTAATCCTCTTCTGTACATAAAAATTGAAGTTTTACACTTGTGAATTTTTTTAGTGGAGCTAATGCTAGCAGAAGCTAATCTGTCCGCTAACAGCTTCCAAAGTGAGCAAAATCTAAAATCTGCTAAATGAGAAGCTAGTTCTGCTGCTAGCGGATTAGAGGACCTGTGCTCATCACTGCAAGCTAACAATTATCTGATCAATTCCTGCTGCAGGTAAGATAATTACTCCTCAGAACACCTCTGATAAACATTATCAGGATGGAACAGGTTTCCTTAAAGTTTCATTCCTTTCCTCTTTCCCTAACTCATTCTTACTCAGGTGCTGAGTGTTTATTCAGTCCAAACGGCTGAAATATTTACATTTTTTAATTTAACAGTCAGCGCTGCACCAGTTCCTCTAGTTTCCGTCTGGTTGGGTATATATGACTCCATATTTGTAGAGCGAACAGGTTCAGCTGCTCTCAATAATTCTGATTATTGTGGAAAAACGCCAGTTGGACCTTAGAGGCGGTTCAGCCTCGCTTTGCATCCACAGCTCCAACCCTTCGGGGGTATTTCCACCTCAGAGGTGTCATGCTGGACGTGTATTTGCCTCTCCGCAGCTTCGCTACACGATTCGTTATCCAGGAGCTGGAATACTGAGCAGTTCTGATGTTGTAGCAGAACACAGAGGGGCAGCTTGTAATCTGTTGTTACTGCATTCTCCAGCGATTCCAACTCGAAGTTTAAAAAGAAAAAAAGTAACAAACCTATTTTCCCCCCTAGCTTGAGCATTTACATTAACCCCGGCTGAAGCCACATTCGGTACAGAAGAGTTTTTGATTAAAAGTCCAGCTGAGGCATTTTCCAGCTAATCTCGGCGCAGAGCGAGGATCCAGCTTAAAAAACATGTGGATCTGAAGCTGCATATATATTCTGCGACTTTTTAAAGTGTGTCAGAACTTCAGTGAGTGAGTCAGCCAGGCTTACAGAGTCTGTCAGCAGAAAAAAAACACATAAAAAGTTCTGATGGCAGAGCTGCTGGATCAACCACAACACATTACCTACTGGGCTTCAGATCTCAGCAGAGTGGGCCGAAGACCAGAAGAGACAATATGTTGTTTTCCTCTCCCAGTCTGAGAATTTCTTCTTCTTTTTTTTTCTTTCTTCCCTTGGAAGCCTGTTGATGCTTGGAAAGACCCCAACCCATCTTTTCTTTATTGCCTCTCGCCTTTATCGGTTTGTTTTGAGCCACCTGGAGGGATGAAGATGAGAGGGAGTCCTGATTTTTTCACGTTATTCTTTTTATTTTCCATCTTTTTCCTCAAACGTGTGAATCTTCAGTCCCTTTATTTAGCTCCTCTGTCATTTTTGCTGCCTCTTTTATTTTGAGCCAAAGATCCTGCTGGTGGAACTTAACAGTCTGACTTTAGTTAAACTATCATATTTTTCACTTAATAATTTACAATTTAAAGTTTTTATGCTAAATCTCATCTCCAAACAACAAAAATCCTCTTGTGCTTTTTCTATATGTGGTTTTAAACAAACAGATATTGGAGTTTTCCTCACTCAGTAAAATTTTTCACATTAATGCTAACTGTTGCTAACAGAATTTAGCGACAGCTGAGGTACGTTTACTGATTGGAGGAGAAAATATCAGATTTTGGAGCTTTGGATCTGCAGGAAAACAGTTCAACTTTAACCCAACTTTATCAAACCTGCTTTATTTTTTTTCCAGTGTTGTTGCTTTGATTTGTTTGAAGCTTCACAAGTTTCAGTTCTTCCTAACTGTTGCAAAGGTTCAGCAGGTGAAAATAAATTAATAATAATGCAATAAACAAAAGTGAAAGTAGAAATATTGTCACATCTTAAAATTATCATGACCCCTGCATGCGAAGCGGGGGTCTAATTGTTTTTGTACTGTTTATTTTTTATTTGTTTTTTAAGATTTTTAGTCAACCGTAACACAGAAACGGCTGCACCGATCAACATGAAATTTGTCAGGACTCTAGATGAGTCCGATCTACACTGCGCCCGCCAACAGTTTTACAATAGACCCCATATTTGAGGAGGGGGCTCCATCTAAAGAGGGGGTGTCTGGACATACAGAAATGCTTATAACTCAAAAACTGTTCAACATAGGAGCTTCAGATATTTTTGTTGTTTAGCTCTGATGAAGGGYGATCCATCGATCCCACCAGTTAGCAACCCCCACCCAAAACAATAAATCCATTCTGATGACTTCTGAGTTCTGGTGCATTGGTGCTTTGCGTATGTGCAGGGGTCATATACGCTGTCGCTATGCTGGATTTAGTCCGAATTCTTCTCATTCTGTTAAATCTCATCAGTTCAAATTGGATGAAAGTGAGATCTTTGATGCAAAGCGAGGACCTCTTCAATGTCCTCACTTTGTTTGCAGCTCTGCTGTGCTTTACTAGTTAGGTTTAGAGGTATGGTATGAGTTAAGTTCTGGTTCAGGTTGTTAACTGTAGACCAGTAATGGTTAATTTTAGGGAAAATGTCTGGGTTAGGCATAAATACAGTTACAAAAATGAATGGAAGTCAACACAAAGTCCTCAGTTTGATGCAAATACAAGAATTTGTGTGTGTATGTGTGCGTGCGTGCGTGCGTGCGTGTGTGTGTGTGTGTAGTCTTTTCCAGGTAACACTAACGCAGACAGTGTGGTTCAGTACAAGCTGCAGCAGCCGGCAGTGGCTCGCTTCCTCCGCCTCCTTCCTCTGGACTGGAACCCCAGCGGGCGGATCGGACTCCGCCTGGAGGCCTACGGATGTCCTTACTGTGAGTTCCTCCTCTTCTTCGCCTCAGCTGGTCGTCTCTGACACAGATACACCTGCTGGTTGAACTGTTTATACAATAACGCAGAATTAACTCTTAACGTTATCTTAACTCAGGGGGGTCAAACTCATTTTCACCGAGGSATGCTTGAGGGTTATGTTTATAATGAACTGTGACTAAAATGTCACGTTCCTACAGCTGAGCACTGCTAACAAAAAATAACTGAGCTCTACCTGGTATTTCCTGTATAGAAACAGTGTTTTAACACGTCCTTTTATAAACACTGAAAAGTACGACTGATTAAATGTGAAATAAGTAATTCAGAAATACTATTAAAAGTAAAAATGTTACTCACTGTTGAGTTATGGTGTGCTACTGCTGTCTTGAATGTTCCCACTTTCTGATAGGGAATTCCCACTCCAGTTTAAAATTACGACTCATAAGTGGTAAATTCCCACTTCCCAGTACAACTGGGCCGCAGTAAAAATGCAACATAACGGAGATTTTACGTGGCAAATTTTACCGGCTACTGTGCAGCGTCACCTAGTGGTGAGATCCTGTCATTTAGTTGCTAAAGTAATCAGCATACATCATGGGAAATGTAGTTTATGGGCAAATTCAATTAAAAATACTGTATTGATCCCAAAGGGTAATTAGATAAAATAAAGATTAAGATTTTTTCCCTCTCTCTACCTGTTTTTACTTGTACTTTTGAATGAATGTAATGCTTTTGTGATGCTTTAAAATTGATTTTATTTTTTCTTGTTTTTATTGTCATGCACTTAAATAAACTTTACTTACTTATTTAATAAAATAGATAATAAATAAAGCAGCTTATTTGGCCCACGTGCCTTGAGTTTGACACGTCTTAACTTCTTTCAGCCGTAGCGACGATATGTAATCCCCTCTGTGCTTCATTTATAAACAGCTGAGTGTAAGGATGACTCAGCTAAAACTAAGTATTGTTAGATATCTAAATTTTGTCTTAAATGATAAATAAACTTCTGCATTTGGTCGTAAACAGCCTTAATACACAACAGATCTAATATAAAACCACGTGTTTTAGTTTTTTTTAACTTTCTGACTTTGTTCCCTCATTTTAAAACAAAAAGCTGGCCCCTGCTGTTGATTCATCTAAGGTTTTCTGAGAAAATTTCAAAACGAGTCACAGCTCCTGTAAGAAGCGAAGGAGCTTTGTGACGCTAAAACCTGGAGTTGAAGCTGAAGTTCCCTCGTTGAGCCTCTAATCCTGTTTCATAGTGAAGACGGCGCGGCTCTGACAGCTGCCAGGGGGAGTCTGCTGAACTTTTTCTGTCACCCAGAGAAAGAGATGAGGAGAGGACTCTGGAGAGCCTCGCTCATTTTCCAAAGCCGCTCTCTATAATCAGACTCCTTGTTACGACCGTATAAACCACACCTTGTTGGTCAAAAGGAACAGGAAGTGAAGACAGCTACCTGTAGCACTCAGAGCAACCTTCCCACAACAAGTAAACCAACAATTATTATGTTAGCAGTTATAATTACAACTATAATAAACCCTCCAACAAAAACAAAACATAATCTGGAGCTTAATTAGCATGTTGGGTTGTACATAAAGGAGACTAAAGGAAGTGTTTACACAAAGGATGACTCAGACGTTCAGAGCTTCAGCCTGCTGCTCTGTAATCAGCAGGAAACCTGCTGTACAGTGCAATAAGCACATTACTGCAAGCTAAGTGAGGTCAAAGACTTGCCAACTTCATTAAAAAAGGGAGAGAAATTAGTCCAACAGCTGAAAAGGAATCAGATGCTGAGCTCAGCTGCTGCTCTTTAAAAAAAATCCATTCTTCACCACCTACACGCTTTGCATCACCTCAGCCCAAAGCCTCCGCCTGCAGAAGGCACCGACGGTGAAATTGCTTGATATTGTGATAACCGGAATACAGATTTGTCATTTCCTTTTTCTGCAACCCAGTAACGAGCAGAGCACCTGTCCAAAGTGGGTGATTTCATGTCACTGCCCAGAGCCACATTCTTGATAAATTACCAACCATGTCCAGGTTTAATGCAGGAAAAATAACCCTCCACGGATTAATAAACAGAAACCAGGAACTCTGTGGTTATTGTTGGACTGTTCTTGTATTCCAACAAGAATCTGTATTTTTTTATTCACTATTCCAGCCTCTGATGTGGTGAGCTTCGACGGCGACAGCAGGCTGACGTTCAGACCGGGTCCCGGACAGAGGCGGGCGTCCAAACAGGTCGTCTCCCTGAAGTTCAAGACCCTGAGGAATTCTGGGACGCTGCTGCAGGCGGAGGGACAGGAAGGACTCAGCCTCGGTCTGCAGCTGAAGAGAGGGAGGCTGCTGCTGCTCAGGCAGGGTGAGACCTACCCAGGGTTGGAAAGTAACTAAGCACAAATACTTTGTTACTGTACTTAAGTAATGTTGGCTATCTGTACTTTACTTGATACTTTATACTACTTTATAT
>NW_013952541.1:513448-521572 GCF_001266775.1 Austrofundulus limnaeus
GTTTTTAATTAAAATAATAAAGTCATAATATTGCGACATAAAGTCATAATATAACCTTTACACGTAACCGCAGTCTTACCACTGCAATAAAATGAGGAATTTTGAGCAACTTGTGAAGTTGTTTTTAGTATCATTTAAAAGTTAAAATCTTTTAGCACATTAGCGTTAGTAGCAGGGCTTTGAAATGATTGTGTAAATGACTATAAACTGAAGCAATTAATGGCTGCCTTTTCATATTTAGTCGTCACGTAATTTGGATGAAATTATATTACACTAACAGTGACCCAAAAGTCATTGCGGACTACTTTATAAACACAGAGACACGCATGGCTGTTCACAGCAGCTGTGAGGAAAATGATGAAGAAATTAGTAAAAAATTAGAAATAGAAAATGGGCATGTCATGTAAGATTAGGACATTTTTCTCATAATTTWAAAAAAAAATCTAAGTACATTTTAATGTCAGAACCACCTGATGTGATTAATGATAATCCAGTAACTGAGTCAGACTGCTTAAATGCCTTAGCATTTATAATAAATACAAGATTTTTACTAAAACGTTAACTCTTCTTAGCCTCCCCAGTTTATTCAGGGGAGCTGGAGAAGAGTGCGATCGATGGTCGGACCTTAGATTCAGGAGGAACAATGTGGGTTCTGTCCTAACTGTGGAACTGGACCACTAGGGTCCTCAAGGGGTCATGGGAGTTTGCCCACCTAGTGTACATGCTCAAACTGCTGCCCCCACAACTTCACTCTGGAACAAGGTTAGATGTTAAAATAAATGAAAAATCCTCGTATCGAAGCATCTTATAACAGGAGGCGCTGTGTGTGGAGGCAGGTTTCGTACCTGTGCATTCTGAGCTGAAAGCGCCTCATCAGCAGCTCACAGGAAGCAGCGAAGGGGATCACAGCTCCTCAGGTGTGCTCGTTTCATTCTCGCCTCTCAGTGGAGATTGGACGATTTGAAACCACGGGACTCCAATTAGCAGCCGGACTTCCTGCGCTGGTTGGAAACTAAACCTTAAAAACCAACAACTAGCCAGAAATAGACTCAAGACTAAAAACCTGCTGGTTGTTTTCTGAAATGCTTCTTTAGAGTTTTAATAAATTAAAACAGTTTGTTTTAAAAATTGGAATCAGTCATTAATTTATGCAACACCTCATCAGGAAAATAATGATTTTATTTTAAAAAATACCAACAAAACTGACCGGCTGAGCAAAGACACGTCGATCCTGTTTACGGTTTAACTCATAATTCGGATCAGAACAGTCGTGACGCCTGATTCGACAGCCGGGACACGAGCTGGCAGCTGATTGGTTAATCCCGGCTCCCTGTTGGCTCATTACCATCGTGATGGATGGACCTCGTTCACTGCAGCATGTGTTGGAGTGGGACTCTGCGAGGCTCACAGTCTGTTCTGGGTTTTTATGTCAGAGGAGGTTTATGTGTCCGTATGGCACTGTGCAAAAGTTTTAAACCACTGCAGATTTCTTTCTTGTTATCCTGAAATATGGCTTTAATCAGGTTTTCTGGAGAAGAGTGAAGTGCAACATTATGAGAATAAAGATCTAAAGGTCATATTACCAGAAGTCAAATTTAAACATTAAAGTCATTTTAATGAGAAAAAAGCTTAAACAGAGTTATCAAGATCGGACGTGACCAGCTCGGCCAAACAGCAGCTAATGTGTTAAAAGATTAACTATTTCCTTATTTGTAAAACCAATACCAAAGTATAGCTTCACAAGATGTTCAACATTCTGCATTTTAACACCATGTAAAGACTGCTTTTTGTGTAGGATTTCTTATAATGTTCTTTCTTTCTCATAATATTCTTCTCAAATGCTAAAGCCAGCCTGTCCAATGGTAAAGCCAACCTATCAATGCTAAAGCTAGCCTATCAATGCTAAAGCCAGCCTTTATTATGCTAAAGCTAGCCTATCAATGCATGCCTATTCAATGTTAAAGCCAATCTATCAAAGGTAAAGCCAGCGTTTATGACGCTAAAGCTAGTGCTAATGGACAGCAGAGGGAGTAGGTAATCCAATGATACATGCTAGTCACTAGCCTCTCGATGCTAGGGCATTTAAGCAGTCTGTCTCAGTTAGTGGATTATCATTAATCACATCAGGTGGTTTTAGAATAGATATAACCTGCTACAAGGATGTAGCCACYGCTGGGTGTGCAATAGTCTTTAGTTTGGCTCTAATACCGCGCCATAAAAACGAAGTTACTCTTGTCTGAGGAATGTTTTAAAAGATTTGTAGCTGGTCCCAAAAACTCTGAAAGTATAATAAATGGTCGTAATCTAATCTAGTCTTTGCTATAACTCTTTTTATTTCAAGGACATGCAGTTCATCTTCGTAATTGGACAGGTTTTCAAGGTGATCCACATGTTGCAGCGGCAGAGCTTTTCCCACAAAAAAAAAACAAGAAGAAGAATATGTCCTCGGGTCATTTTGTTTTAAAGGTGACACRAGTCCAGGAGATGAGAGGTGATCCAGACAATAAGTGCTGTAGGGCACACATAGTGTCAGAACCTTTGTTTTAAAAATGTTATTTTCTTCAGGGACTCTATAATCTCCTGTTTAAACAGAACCGCAGTCAGGAGGTCACAGAGGAACGAGAGGTGGACGACGGACGAATAAAAAGGCAGGAAAGGTGATGGGGAAATAAAAGAGGAGAGATGAAAGGAGATGAGATGAAGAGCACCGATTAGAAAATGGAAGTAGGAAGAAAGACAAAATATAAACTTTTAGGAGGTTGAAYAAAGAAAACGAGCAAAAGGAGCCATTTTTTAGAATTCACCTGGTTTACATTAATATAAATCTGTGCAAAAGTTTTGAGTCATCCTTCATTTTTTTATATTTGACTTTAAAAGCAACAGATGTTCTTAGAAGTCTTTAAAGTGGTCCAGATCACTGGTTCTTTTGGCTGAAGCTGTTTCAAACCTTTTCTTTGAACTTTAGCTGCTTTGGTGTCTGTTAGCACAATATCTCTTTAACCACTGGATAGATTTTTGCAGTTTTGACTCCGCCAGGGCCGTCTTTTGTCTCTAGTCTTGTTTGCAGTGTTTATGGACAGGATTTCAAAAAGAGGAGGGGGTCTGGTTTGGGAACCACAGGGTTTTGTTTTATGCAGATGATGTGGTTCTGTTGGCGTCTTCAAGCCGAGACTTTCAGAGTGCACTGAGGCGGTTAGCAGATGGATGGATAGATTTTAACGGTACTTGCAGAAAGTAGTCWTTGGCTGTACACAGTGGTGGGCACTAGTCCCCTAAACAAAAGCGCTAATTACGAACCTAAATTTCTCTTTTGCGCTTTGGGGGTTTTAACAATTTCTTAAAGTGATGTGCGGATTTGTGCGTTCTAAATTTAGAAATGAATAGCACTAATTGCAAATAATGTTTAACATTTGATTGTCTATTTYGTCTAAAATAAAGGGAAAGAGCTGTCTCAACTCACTATGATTTGTAGTGTCATGGAAATATTTATTYGACAAAGGCAGAAACAYGTGAATAAAGGATGAAAGTACTCAGTGAAATAGCCACACAATTCATTAAAACTTTGTCGTCATTATCTTGAACATTGGAGGGGACAGCCATCTCTTTTAACACAATGGAGCTCCACCTTGTGGAAACAGTGACCCCTCAGTCTGCATTGTGTTCACAGAGCTTCATACTCTGACTTACTGTCCTTCTGGATGAAGGTTTTAATTTAGTAGAGTTCCCACAGTTCTTTGCGTGGCAGGAAACAATTGGAGCTTCTTCACTGGGCAACGATCCACCTGCTGTTTTGATCTGCTGAACCACACTCAGCTGTGCAGTTTGTACCGATCCTGTCCGAGGGATACTGCGGCAATAAATAAATAAATACATAAATAATAAATAAAAGTTGAAATTCACGCTCTTATTTTGAAAAGAACGGTTTCCTGTCCTTCGTCCTGTAGCCTACCCAGAGTGCATTGCTTCAGTTTTACAACAAACAGTTTAAAATTACTAATATATCTGCATGTTTTCTTACCGAATTCCTGCCGTAAACATAAGAAAATGACCAAGAAGCAGCAGAACTAGCAATCAACAACTATTTTTTGTTTTACAACCATGATTCAAAGGTCTGTTTCACCAAATCACCTCCCCAAACTGTGACGACATCAGCCAATCTGTGAAAGAAAATGGTCTTTCCACTAGATGGCAGTAAAATGCGACTTGTCTCATATCTGAATGTTACCTGGGAGATGGAGATAATCTTGTGCTTTAACTTTAGCTTCTGCAAAGTTTTATTGAGCATATGCGCTTTTGAACTTGTGGACATAAATGAATTGACTAGTGCTTTAGTAACTGCGCAACTAGATGTACAACTGATTAACAAGCCCTTCAAGAAGATTAAGACTGCAACTAATGACTATTTTGATTTGGCTGAGTTAAAACTATTTCTTCTGCCACAGATTTATTCCCATCTTTATTTTTCTGCGCTGCACTTTTGATGTTTTTAGGTCATCTGCTCTGCCTGCAGACCTTCAGCTCCCGCATGCAACACATCCAGGTCTGATACTCCCCTCCCCACACCCCACACCTCCACCTCACTTTAGATCTGAGTCACTTTATGAGGCAACACAGAGCAACCGCCCAGAACAAGCAACATAATCTTTCATGAGAGGGGAAAAAAACAGAACACACATTAAAAGCTTCTGAGCTGATTTCTTAGAAGCATAAGTGAAGAGTTTGTTGTTCCACTTCTGTTCTGTAATGGCTTTTTTTATTTTTTCATCACAAACAGCTTTTATTTTTGTTTTTTCTTGCAAACTTGTAGATATTTTCTGTAAAAGTTTAAGTTTTTATCACGCCTGGCTGAGTCATTATTGATTTGTTTGTGTCACAGTTTGAAGGTTCGGGCTTCAAATGGCAGAAACAAACCAGAAACCGCTGTGGAGAAGAAAGAAGAAATGTTTTTACTTTCGTGTTGTTGTCATTCACATTAGTCAGGTTAATGAAATACTTCTCTTCATTTTCTCTCACTTTGACACTATTTGTTTGGAAAAAGACCATTTTGAAAGCAACATTTACTTCATTTGAATCTGAAAATAAAAGATGAAGCTGTAAACGTCTTCCTGTCTTGTGGAATAAATAAACCAGCAAGTTCTTCAGATTTAATYGGCACATTCAGAATCAAATCATTTCCATTTTACTTCTGAGCAAATCTAAGCTGTTCTCTTTGAAAGAGGACATTACTTAAAAAGACAGACTTAAATTAAAAGCCTAGCTTTAAACTATGATTAAACTGATTTGTTAGCGCTCCACGTAGGTGCTACGTTTTAGCCTAATTGTAAAACCGACTCAATTATAGTTAATTTTTGTGCTTTTTAAAGTCAGCTGGCTTCAATTGGCTTCATATCAGTGGTGGGCACAGCTAACCAAAAAGTTTTATTATTTAAAATTTGTTAGATTATATTTGATTTTATTTTTGCTCTTGGTTTAAAGTGTAGCTACTGAAGATGCTACATGCTACACACGCGGTGCCATACAGACAGAATTGCTTGTAAAAGGAGATAGTTTTTATATAATTCAGGATAAATGCAAAAAAATATAAGTTTTACTTTAATTTAGTGGACTTAAAATTAACTGAACCTAATTTATTGGAAGCTAATCGGTCTGCTAATCGTTTCCAAGTTAGCAGAAAAGCTAATCATCTAAGTGAGAAGCTAGTTTTGTTGTTAGCGGATTAGCAGAACTGGGCCCAGCCCCGCTTCATTAAACTCGTGGTTCATGAGTTATTTTGCTAACACGTCCACCTTTCAGAGTAGACGCCATATTTCTGTTTTATGTTTTATTTACTCATCCATGTCGAACTTTACTGTCAAAACTCACAGCTTGATCCATCTAAAATCAAATAAACGTTTCTGATTTCAAGTATAAATTGAGCAAAATGACTGAAAAGAAACAGACAAGCTTAAATAAGCACCTGTGGGAAGAAGTTCTGTTGTTTTAATCTTTAACATCTCACTTATGTCATAATTACATCATCCATTTTATTGACTCATAAATCCATCAYGGTCCATTAATCAGTGCCGTTAAAGAGATGTTTGTTCTGAAGTCGTATTGATCTCATCTGTAACCAGAAACAAATGAATCATCAGAACAGACTTCSTCTGCTTCATGAGGAGAGTATTACWGTTCCCTCTGCCTGGATGAAGCTGTTATCTACAGAAAAATCTTTCCTCTCCTGGAATGAGTCGAATTATCAAAGCTACATTTGTCCATCATCCTCAAAAACTGCGAGTTTGTCTCTTCCTCTGCGAGGTCCCTGGGGAACACACGATGCATTTTTAATGTGCGCTTTCTCCATTTTCATCCGTCTGCAGAAACACAAAGTTCCTCACGCATCCCGAGTGACRATCCACTTATTAGGACCGGCTGGTGCTCATTTATCATTAATGATGTCTCACCGTGTTTCCTTCGTAGTCTTTTATTTTCTCACATTCAGTTCTCCTGTACGGGCGTCACAGATCTACTTAGTGGTTCTTAATGAGACGACGGCGGGTCACCTCGGGGTGACCCTCCCTCCCCGCAGGAGGCCGAGAAAAAGAGTCCGACRCGCCGCGGCTGTCTTCAGGACGACGTCGGCCTGACACCGGGTCAGAGCGTCGGGCAGCAGCGGGGCGAGCGGGTCGGATAATGAGGAGACAACAAACTTACAGGTCGGATAACAAACAGCCGGCTGTCAGATCAGAGGAGCTCATTACCCGAAGAGAAATCTGCATTTATGGATCATCGGAACRACTCCACACAGAATAAAGCCGTCAGATTCCTGAGGAAATGTCATTTTATCTTCCAGTTTTTTCCTYTTTTATGTCAAAGATTAGAGTTTTCAAATTAAAACAGTGCTGATTAAAACTGAGTCTACTTTTCATTTTTATCTGATTAGTGTTTTTTAACATTCTTCCCTCCTCTGACAGAGTTATCTCCATTTGTCTTTGCTTTCCCTGCCTTCTATCCATCCTTCTACTTTAATCTGCTGACACCTTCCCACTCCTCTTCCTCCTATTTGTCACATTTATTTCCTGCTGATCTTCAACTGTTTCTCTGTTATTACTAACATTTTTTTTCTCTCTGTCCTCCTGTCGTCATGCTCAGGCACCTCCTCCGAGCCCCGGGAGCTGGCCTCTCTCGGCAGCCTGCTGGATGATCAGCATTGGCACCACGTCGCTCTGGAGCAGAGAAACGTCCACCTGAACCTGACGGTGGACAAACACACCGAGGCGGTTCAGATCCCCGAGGAGTTCAGCCTCTGGGCCGTCAAGCAGGTGCCCCACCCCCGACACGAACGCAGCGTCAAAGCAGACGCAGACGATCCGTTTTAATGTTCTGTTTGTGTACAGATGAGTGTAGGAGCAGCCCAGAATACAGCCGTCTTTAAAGGGAACTTCCACGGCTGCCTGGAAAACCTGCTGTTCAACAGCATCAACCTGATCGAGCTGACGAAGCACAGCAGCCCCCACGTTACGGTGCAGGTAGACTTTTTACCACTGAAGCTAGCGTTACAGCAGAGTAAAACAAAACAAAAGTGTGTCCTGATCTGTTCATAATGTTGATTTATTTATACAACACATAAAAACAACAGTGTTAAATAAAGTGCTTCAAATTCAGCCAAATACATGGATTTAACAACAAAAAAAATACACAGACAATTGATATAAAATGCATCTCTAATAGCAATGATGGGCACAGCTAACCAAAAAGTTAAGCAAGCATTTTAGCTCTACTAAACACAATAAAAATAAAAATAAAACGCTAAAACTAGCAGGACTCGTGCAAACCTGGAGGGCGGGATCATCCGTGGCAAATTGGCCAATCCAAACCAGCTATAGCTCCGTCTAACTTGTGATACTTCCAGTTTAGCCCTTTCAGAATAAAAGCCATTCTTTGATGGTGGTTGTATTTTCATAAATACCGTTTRGAGTTAGTCAAACAACAAAYAGCAAATACTTTCTCTACTAGAATAAGAAATGAAGTTGTKCAATGTGATTTAATTTTTTTGATGCTTTTATTTTGAAGTAGAGCTTCTAAAGATGCTACACACGTCATTCAACTTTTGCGTCTTTTTATTTTCTTCTTCCTGTAAATTTTTTT
>NW_013952541.1:522833-533861 GCF_001266775.1 Austrofundulus limnaeus
ACTTTCTGAGGAAAGAAGTTTTGAAACATCTTTTCTATAATTTTAGTGTTTTCAACTGAGGAGCTTTGATATATTTATTTAAAATAAATTATAGCAGAGGAAGTTCTCTCCACAGAAAAAAATTTTTTTACTGTTTTTTTAACCAAACTGACAAGTTTCTCCAGTAAAACTGTGTAATTTAAAGGCAATGAAACACCTGGTTAAATTTAGAAGGTATTATGATTAACTACAAACATCTGAAGCTGACTCAGAGAACTCTGTGATTTTAGAAAAATAAAAGTCAAATGTAGACACATCTTTAAGAGACCCCCCTCCTCCCCACCACCTCACGCAGCTGCGGTCAGCGCACCTCCACCGCACCCGTGTGATTAATACTGAATTTTTTTGCGCAAATTACAGATATTTGATGATCTTTAAACACGTGAACGTCTGAAGGGGTTGACATGTATGAACTCCCGGGCTGGTCGGAGCTGCGCTGCTGCAGGTGGACAGGTTTGCTGCGCCTCGCTCTAAAAACAGTCAGCTGATCCGTCGCGGTTTTGTTGCGCTCGTGACGTGAACACACAGGGAAATGCTGCGAAGTGCTTTTAGAAATATAGTAAATACAAAATAAGACGTAATCCTCGGTGGAAAATAGTCCAGGAAACGCGGGAGGTGTTACCTGCAGCTGAGTGAAGCTGACCCCCCACCCACAGAGAAAGGAAAAAAGGCAGTATAATGCCTGTATAATGGTAGGGGAAACACTGTGACTAATTTTTTACGAATATCACCCACCCCTGTCTGTGTTCTAACTCAGTTACAGTCAACTTTCAGCGGTTCTTAAAACCCAAAATAATAGAGAACCTTCAAAGACGAACGCATGAATCACTGTGTGAGGAGTATTGTGAGTGTGCACGTGGTAAACAGCTTCTGTGGACATTTACGGCCCTGATATTTTACTTTATATCCTGCATTCTGTGCCGTACACGTCCATATATCACTTTAACATCTCTACAAAGGGCTTTTAGATGTCATCTCTGTTTCCAGAGCTTTTTAAAGATAGCTGGCTGATATTCCCAGCAGAGGGCCTGTGCTGTGATATATTACTGCTGCAGCTTTCACAATGGATGCTGTGTCATTACCTCAAGCCCCCTCCAAACAACAGTTAGGATGAAAGGGCTGCAGAAGAAAGTTCACATTACCCGCCTCCCTCAAGGAGACTCACTGATGAGATCACTGCATCGACACGCCCTCTGCTCAGGATTAATATTCATGTTTTCTCTTGTTTTATCTCGTAATCGTTGTTTTTTTTAAACGTCCAGGGCAATGTGACCTTTTCCTGTCCCGAGCCCGTTTCTGTGGCCGTGACGTTCCCTGGACCCCGGAGCTTCCTCCAGCTGCCGTGGGCGAGCGCGTCCACGTCAGAGGGCGTGTCCGCGGGGTTCCAGTTCAGGACGTGGAACGAGGCGGGGCTCCTTCTCACCTTCGACCTCCCTCGGCAGGGGGGCGTGGTCTGGGTGCTCCTGAGTGAGGCCCGACTCCTGGTGAAGATCCACGCAGGAGGCAGAGTGCTGCTGGAGCTCAGCGCAGGTCAGGCTACGCTCTGAATACTGATCTAAAACCTGAAACGTTGCATAAAAAACACTGACGCTTTATTTTCCCAGGTTCTGCTCTAAACGATGGTCAGTGGCACTCTGTGGATCTGATCTCCAGACGTGGTCGTCTCACCGTCTCTGTTGACAAACAGGAAGGAGGCGTTGCTCACGCCGCCCCCTCCTTTCCTGTTTCAGCACCGAATCACGTCTTTTTTGGAGGTAAGAGCAGCATTTATAATTTATATTTAAATAATCTTGGTATGAAAATAAAGCTAACACGGGAGATTTCATCAAAAGTAAAAATATGAAAGGAGCTGCTTTTGTTTCAGAGATACAGAGGATGAAACAAAAAAATATATTTGTTTTTCCTCCTCGCCTGAAGTTTTTTGCATTAGACGTCATATAACCCTTTTAAAAATTCAATTAATAAGGTTAAAAACTCTTGGAAACCATAAATCTACAGGTGGACATCACTTGTGCAAAGAGTCATGCTGCTAAAATAAACTGGAGTAAAGTCAGAGGTTTTAGTAAAAAACATGACTCAGCGTTTTGTCATTCTGCACAGGATGGAGCATCAGTGAATGTTAAGAAATCTTACATGTTTTTAAATGTTTATTTTAAACACACACACCTTTTACCTTATTCATATAAAACAATGAAAATGATTTACTCAAAATTAAAAAAACATATTGTCATATTTGACTTGCATATCTACTAAAAATGTACAATTTATACTTTTTGATTCAGTTCTTTGGACATAAAAATGATTTTAAAAGCTTTTAACCAAGATTCTGACATCTCAGTGGAAACCAAACATGTTCAAATTACAGATCTTAACACAAGTTAAAAGAAACATAAAACAGGAAGTGCAGTTTTAGCTCTGGTTAAATCAGATCTGAGTACAGATTATTTAAATAAGCCACTGTATTAAAATAATGGTTTTTATCTGCGCAGTTGGTGGTCATAATGTTTTGGTTGGCTGTGCTGTAATGTTTTCCTATTTGAAAGCCTCTTTCAGCTGCTGGCAGTTTTATAATTAAAGTTATGTCTGCTGAATCTCTCTTCTCTTTTTATCTTTTTTCATGCYACTTCCCTTCCATCGCTTTCTTTATCCTCACATTTCCTTTTATCTCTTCGCTCTCACTCGCCGTTTGCTCCCTCCTCGTTTTTTTTTTCTTTTCTTTTTTGTTTCATTTTTCATCACCTAAACTGCCGTCTCTTTTGTTTTTTCCAGCTGCTCAGCAAAATTGGAAACCAGACTTATTCTTCACCGCCTTAGGCCTTTTTTTTTTTTCATCATCCTGCTCATGCAGATTCACGTTTACACTCGACTCTCCTTCCTCGTTTCATGAACGTCAGTTTACTGATGTCACCCGACTCTCTTGTGTTCTTCATCGAGGTTGTCCTCCCGACGACGCCAACCGGGAGTGTAAAAACCCCCACGACGTCTTCCAGGGCTGCATGCGTCTGCTCGCTTTGAACAATCAGCCGGTTGATCTGATCATGGTGCAGCAAGGACTTCTGGGAAATTACAGCCAACTGCAGATGGACATGTGTGGAATCATTGACAGGTCAGACCTACAGAAACATGCTAGCAGTTCACCGTTAACCCATCAACAGCTGCAGATATTTAAAGGCTGAGAGTCTGTTTGTTCTCTGTTTTATGGATAACAGGATGTAAAAATAATGAAGCATTAATCTCTCAGCCTTCATCTGGGTTCTTGTGATAAATTTATTTAAAAAATAAGTTTTTAAATGTATTATACTGTAGTGGAGAGTTTCAGTTAATGAACAGTGGGACATCAGTTTGTATTTCTTGATCTGACATGTAGGACCACAAATCAAGACCAGGCTGCACCAGAAGTGGGTCATTAACTGTTCAATTTCAACAACTCTTCCTTGATTGTAGGTTGTCCTTGTTTGAAAGGACCTAATTAATTCCATAAACCATCTTTACCAGGGGTGTAGTTTGAACCAACAAGGACACCTGTCCATTAGATCCTAAGTCCAACACCTTAACCACTGGACCATCTGGTTTTTGTAGTCCTTCAGGGTCCAGTATACTCGACCCGAAGTCAAACAGTCAACACGGTCCTGAGAGTGATGGGAAACTACAGTACCCATCTCTGCATTGGTTTCTTCTGGGGGTGGGGTCACAGTTCTCATGGTGGGTTGTGACAAGAAGGAGTGGAAGACTTGAAGCTGTGGACAAAAATAATGTGACATTTGTCCTGTAAGACTAGAGTTGATTTTGGCAGTTCAGATGGAGTATGTATAAACTGTAAACTTCAAAGGATTTAATTGTGTCACTTTAGAAACTTTGCATTTCTGTGATTAGAGGTCTTCTAATCATCTTTACCAGGAGTGGGGTTTGAACCCACGAAGACATGTGTCCATTGGATCTTAAGTCCAACGCCTTAACCACTCRGCCATCCTGGTCACAGATATAATCTTTGCAAGATAACAAACAACGAGCAGCTAACATCAGCAACCATTAGCTTATCGTTCTGTCGACGCATCGTACTGCTGGATGGTCCGGTACAGTCTGTACAGTATTTGACCTTCAAGTTTGGTGTGGTCCATTATTGTTGGGGTCCAAATAAAATGAAATTAGGTTCAAATAAAATAAAAATCACACTTGTTTATTTATTCTGACCTTGTTGACATGAAGGAAGCTCCCTCCCCAATGGAAACAAAACCAGGGTGGGGCCTTTAGTTGCTTATATGTTTCTACCAACAGTAATTGTTTCATTTCTTCTGTTAAACCATAGCTTTCATCTATTGACTGTTTGCTGTGAGATTCTAGTTTAGTCTTTGTTTAGCACTAAATGTATGTTGTTTAATTGATCATCTTTACCAGGAGTGGGGTTTGAACCCACGAGGACATGTGTCCATTGGATCTTAAGTCCAACGCCTTAACCACTCGGCCATCCTGGTGCTGAACCTCACAGCTCACCTGAAGAACAGGCGAACGTGTAAAGAATTGAGCATAGCCATACATAGAGTAGAGTAAACATGTCAATAATTAAGATGAAGGAATCGATATTGAACACAAATAAATCCACTTTAAAGTCCGTCAGACTCAAACTGTTTAACACCTCATGAATTAATTTCTCTGTCAGCTAAAGGATGTTACAGATGAGCTAAAAAACTGCTGCACCTTGTTATCAGTTTCCTGGATAAAGAGAAAAAAGCATGTTCAAGTGATGCAATTTTTTTCTGTTAGCAGGAAAAATAGCACAAAAAGCATTAATAATGCCACTGTTTTGATGTTAAAACAGGCCAAACTACATCAGAAGATTTTGCTTTGACAAACTGCACAAAGCCATTAAAACAATTGCAAATAGTTGCTGAGACAAAAAATATCAGCTTTAAAACTTTATTTGCATACAAACAATTTAATACAGAGAAACCTATCAATCAAAAGCGAAAAGTTTGCTGCATATTTTTATTTTTTTCTCAGCGGCTCTCATTGTTTTGTCACCAAACGCCAGGCTGACATTTATAAGAAATATATTTGCTTCTTTTCTTTGATTTCTTTGACAGCGTAATTTATTTGTGAGGTGCAGCATTGTGCTTTGCGCAATCCAAGACACAAACAATCACGCAGATAAAATAAATAAACAAACAAAAGCAGGCTCGCACACTGACAGTATTTTGATTAGGAGATGGAGATTTATTGTTCGGAGCAGATCAGAGACGTGTTTATTCTCCGTCATACCTGTCAGGTTATATGGTTTTTTTACCTCTTGTTTTCACTTGTCTTTTTCTTGTGATTTGCCAAGTTTAATAATATTTAATTAAATRTTCTGATGGTTTTAATAGAAGCTCTAACATTATAAAAGCTTTTTTTTCTGGCCTGTTTTGGTTGTTTCAGCCTTAAAGTTTCTGTTTCAGGCTCACCTCTCATTCATTTCCTGACCTGAAACCAGGCTGTAATGTTTGTGTTTGTGTGTCTAAAGGTCTTAGTAAAGATCGCAGAGGAAACCGAGCGTTAAGTTTCCTCCAATCATCAGTTTTCTGACAGGAGCTGAGTCAGCGTTCATATCTAAAAAGTTGTAACAGAAGTTCTCCTCATCGTGATACCTCAGAAGGGTTTATTTTCACTTTGACTTTATTTTAGTTTCCTTTTAAAGAATTCAGTTTCTGTTGACGTCAGCTGGTTTGTGCAGGATGTATGTCGATATGTTTTATTACTAAAGACGGGGATGACGTCTGAAGTTGAAGCCACAAGGGATGAGCGCCCTCTAGTGGTTCGCTTGTGGAACAATTTAAAGACCTAACGTTTCATTTAAACGAGACTTTTTCCTAAGCAAAAAATAAAAGTCAACTTCAGACCATTTTTGTTGATCTGTGTAGCTACAACTATCGAAGGCATTGATTCTAAATGTAACATACTGAGACTTTAAATGGAATCAAGCGTTTATTTTACCAGGAGTGGGGTTTGAACCCACGAGGACATGTGTCCATTGGATCTTAAGTCCAACGCCTTAACCACTCGGCCATCCTGGTTACAATATGGTACCATCAAATGACAAGCTAACATTAGCTATCATTAGCATACTGTTCTGTCGACTTCCCCTGCAGGATGGTGGCCCTCATGAACCAGGACTGGATGCTCCTGGGTTAGAGGGTTACAGTTTGGGTGGTTGGGGGTCAGCATTACTGTTTTGCCACCTTTGCAAGACACAACCGTTGTAATTCCACAGTTTGCAGGAATCTACCACTCAAAACTACAACATGGAGTCAAAATCAACATGGAGTCGTAATCCAGAAAGATACTGATGATTGTGACTTGATTAGGGATGCAAACAATTAATCGAATTACGATTATTTGTCGAATAATGGTTTATTAGATTAAAATTCCTTCCGTTCGATTAGTTGAAAACATCCGTTTAAAMCTTATTTCAGTTTAGTTTTGCCTTCATCCAGTAGAGGGCGCCACTGCTCTCTGCCTGGCCTACCCTACGTTGAGCTGAGCAGAGAGCAGCGTATTAATTAAACGCACAAATCTTGTTTACTTTAGTTTGTGACACAGCAAAAACAATGGACCACACCAAACTCGAAGGAAAAGTACAGAAGGTTGTACCGGACCATCCAGCAGTATGACGCTAAAGACAAGCAGGACGACAGAGAATGGTAAACTAACTTTAGCTAATGTTAGCATCTTGTTGTAGAGTTTAACTCTGTGTGAAAAAACAAAACAAAAAAAGTTAGTCACTACAAATAATTAACGTGACGTAACCCYGCCAGTGAACAAATCAAATGAACAGTAACCGCTTATCAATTAATCGTTAGTCGATCGATAAGATCAATCAACTTTAGAGTAAACCATTAACCGATAACTTGCATCCCTACTTGATACTGAGTTTTTCCATTTTTTTAAAGGATGTATCACTTTTAACAGATTTATGTTGGTTGATGTCATTACTGAATGGTTTATATTTATATATATGGCAACACGAAGAAACATTTTGATTCTTGATGTTGTTTTGGTTTATTTGGGCTCTTATGATGAAATCATTTTAGTTCTTAAAGGGACGGTTAAATATATTCATATATTCAGGTTTCATATCATCACACATTGATGATATAAGAGACTGCAGTTTGTCTAAGTAACCAACAGATAGATGGATCTTTCTGGAATTGTTGTTCAAATTAAACTGCTGGTCTTCAGTGACCTTTTCTTCTTCATTGATTTATTTTTGCTACCGTGTGTTGTTAGAAACAGCAGTCAGAAGAAATCTAAATTTAGGTTCTTTAACTACAAAGCACACGAACACCACGCGTCTCCTGCGTTCTTCAAGCCGGCAGACCCTCCTGATGAAACAGCTGAATGTGAGCAGCTTCACGGTGCAAAATGATTCGTATGCAGCGTCTTTACCCTCCCGAGCTCTTTGTTCTGTGCATACCTTTGATTTTTAGTTCAATAAATCACACTATCGTTAGCTTTAATGATGAAGGGTTGTGTTCAGAGGGTTGACGGTGAAGAAGGTGCATTTGCATGTGTTGGAAAAAAGCTGTAAAAACATGATGAAATATAAAAATGTATGCTGGTAAATGAATTATCTAGCAAAATCTCTCAGGGGATTTTGATCCTCATCAACATACAAACAAAATATCACTTTCCTAAAATCATCGTTTTATTAAACTTTTGTTTTGATTCAACATTAAACCTCATYAGAAGTATTTCTCTTTTAGCTCTTTCCATGCTCCTACACAGGGCTGATRTCATAATGGTTACTGACGTACTGTATTTATCTAAAAATAGCTCTCAGCGCTCCAGCGGCGTCTCCCGGGAGGTGGATTCATCGAAGGAGCCTCTTCAAACGGTCTGGAAGCTCTCAGAGAAGATCTGAAGCTGAGAACAAAACGATGCTCTTAATTCAACCCAAAACTTTCTTGCTAACATGTTTCACATGAATAAACTCAATTTAAAAATAAAACAAAATGAAGTATTATATGTTTGTGGTCCTCCACTTCCTGTAAATGTGCGTCCTTCATGGTTTGGACTCACAGATTCTCCTGCCAGGTTAAAAACTGAGGGGATTTCAACGCTTTGAACAGTTTGTCATGTTTCACAAAACATTTCATCAACAGTAAAAATAAGTTTTACAGAAAAACACATTCAAGTGTGATTAAAGGATTAAAAATAGGTTTKAAGTAATTTAAAACCTGACATGAAAGAGCTTAGTCAAATGTTTTTGTCTCTAATCAGTCATAAAACAGCACCATTATATAATCTGTGCAGWGGTGGACATTGTTCTGCTAACTAGTTAAGAGCTAATAGCTAATAATGTTACTTTAGGTAACTGGATTAGCTAACTAACTTTGACAACCATTAGCGAGCCTATTAGCTTCTGCTAAATTTGGTTTTGCCAAATTTAAGTCAGCTAACAGCTAACAAACAAAACCAACATCAACAGGTTYGTGTCAGTCCCACCAGTCAGAGTGAGTGACAGACATCTTAGCGGTTAGCTGTTACTGTGAGCTTTCACTATTTTTTTACTTGTTTACCATTAGTTTCCACCGTTTTTTTATGTCTAGCAGCTTTGCTTAACGAAGTTATATTTTTGGTTAGCAGATTATGAATTTGCAAAGCTAACATTTTGGTGAGCTGTGCGCACCACTGAGCAGAACTAGAGGTGGGCATTGTTCCGCTAATCAGCTAACAGCTAATAGAGGAATAAAATTTTTAGTTTAGCTGGTTAGCTTTTTCATTAAGTTTGAAAACTGTTAGTGGACAAATTAGCTTCTTTTAAATTAGATTTTGAAAACTTAAAGTTGTCCCACCAGTCTTCAGCTTGACAGAGACAAAGACGTGTGACACAGACAGTGACAGCCGTCTTTGTGGTTAGTTTCTGATCATTTTTACTTGTTTAGCGTTAGCTTCCGCTCACTTTTCTATTTAAATTTTTTTACATGTTTAGCATTAGCTTCTGCTCATTTTTGTATTTTAATTTTTTTACATGTTTAGCAGCTTTGTGTTAGCGAAGCTATATTTTTAGTTAGAGGATTATGAGTTCGAAACAAAGCTAACTTTTTGGTTAGCTGTATGCACTAAACAGAACCAACCATGAGCATGGTTCTGCTAACAGCTAATATCAGCAGAATAGCTTTTTCACTAACTTTGAAATTGATTAGCGGACCAATTAGCTTCCACTAAATTAGGTTTTGCCAACTTTAAGTTTGCTAACAGCTAACATCAACAGGTTTGTATCAGTCCCACWAGTCTTCAGCTGGAAGRAGACAAAGACGTGACRTAGACTGAATGAGTCATTAGTGGTTAGCGATTAGCTGTTTACCTTTTTTACATGTTTACCGTTAGCAAAGCTATTTTTAGTTAACTGATTGAGTTAGCAAAGCTAACATTTACAGTTAGCTGTGCCCACAACTGTATTTGTTGATCATTTACCATTTTGTTTACTGTAAACRTACTTCATGCTATATTTTTAAACAGATAGCTTCATTAGACGTGGAGATTAGTTGATTTGATGCAGTATTTTATTGTTTTTAGGAGCAGATTCCTKTAAAGTTGTGCCTCTTCTTGCTGTGTTTTGTGTCAGATGTTCTCCCAGTCACTGTGAACATGGCGGACACTGCAGTCAGTCCTGGACCACGTTTCATTGCAACTGCTCCGACAGCGGCTACAGCGGCGCCACCTGCCACAGCTGTGAGTCAYGTGACACACTAACACCGTCACATTAGGATCGTAACAGAAAAAATCAAACATCAATAGTCTTTACCTGCTTTATTTTATCAAAGTTGAAACTATAAATAACTGAATCAGTTCATGAATTCATATTGTCATTTTTGCAGCATAGGGAGGGAAATCACAGCTAATCTATCTAAAACTTTTTACCAGTGTAGTGATAATCTACATTTGTATAAATGGTGAATAAATAAGAATACATATTTAAATCCTTCCCAYTTGAAGCAGGAAGTTGTAACTTAATAAAACTTGTTTGCATGTGGGCGACATGCTGAAGGGTAACAATCCTGCAGCTATGACTGAAATACCAAATGTCCTGTTAAAAAGCATGAATCAATCAAAGCGCTGCAGTGAGGCGAGCTCTCTGGTCGTGTGCCGAATGCTTTTAGTGAAACTGAAAGCCAAACGTTTCCCACACAGTTCACCATAGGTCATATTTTTATTCCTGACATCTCTGTGGAAGCTGT
The DNA here is from genome assembly GCF_001266775.1 of Austrofundulus limnaeus. Classification (NCBI taxonomy): domain Eukaryota; kingdom Metazoa; phylum Chordata; class Actinopteri; order Cyprinodontiformes; family Rivulidae; genus Austrofundulus; species Austrofundulus limnaeus. The sequence goes on from NW_013952541.1 coordinate 533,087, forward strand.
TTTCTAACAACGCCGAGCAGCAGAAGAAGAAGATCAAAAAGATGGAAGACTCCAGGAAATAAAAAAAATGTTTTACAATGTTAGATTCAGGTGAAAAAGTTGTATTAATGGAATCTAGTGGACAAGTTTTTTGYGATAATGAGTCACTGATTCAGCCGTATTACCCATAATCCTCCACATGGTGAGTTTTCATCTTCTTCGTCCCCYCAGCTGTGTACGAACCGTCCTGTGAAGCGTACAAACACAACGGCAACACGTCTGGATATTTTTACATCGACGTGGACGGCAGCGGAGCGATYAGACCCCAGCTGGTCTACTGCAACATGACAGGTGACTTTATCCTCATTACTGAAAACAGTTTTATTTGTTTTTTGATGAAGGTTTTGTGCTTTTAWATTAGGCTTCAACAATATAATCAATAAGAACCAGGTCGATGTTTTATCTATAGATGAGAACACGTGGATGGTGATCCAGCACAACAACACAGAGCTGACCAAAGTCCGTCCGTCTCCAGGCGTCAAGCAGCACTCGGTTCACTTTGACTACGGGTCTGAGGAGGAGCAACTGTTGGCAGTCATCAACCAATCAGAGCACTGCCAGCAGGAACTGTCCTACCACTGCAGGAAGTCCCGCCTCCTAAACACTCAAGGTAGGAAGTGTGTTTCACTTGATACAGCAAGATAAAGAAAGAAAGAAAGAAAGAAAGAAAGAAAGAAAGAAAGAAAGAAAGAAAGAAAGAAAGAAAGAAAGAAAGAAAGAAAGAAAGAAAGAAAGA
>NW_013952541.1:534961-540578 GCF_001266775.1 Austrofundulus limnaeus
ATCTTAGTCTGTGTTTGCAATTATATTTTAATAATTTAAAAGCAAGTCTCAAATACTTTATCTAAGTTTAATCCCTTTAATATCTTAATCTTGTTTTGAGGGTAATTTTATTTTACAGGCTTTTTTTTCTTTAGTTTGCCTAAAGCGCCGGCTTAAATAAGAAGTGATGATTGTTAGAAATAAAATTTGAATCACTTTGATCTGTTTGAATTTGTCTTAGCAGCAGCACAATATTTGACCCAGGCTGTTCTGGTGCAAATAAATAACATAAAGAGACTTATTTAAATACATTAAAGCATATTATTTTGTATTTGAGAATCTTATTCCAGGCAGTGTTTTGAAAGACAAACAAAAAAAGGGGATGATAAAAACACAAATAGGATAAGTTTATTGCTGGATCAAACTTTTAAAGAAAGAAAGTACAACAAGAAATAAAGTTTCAATATAAACTCTGGGAAAAACAAAGAAGTTCTGACTCAGCAGAGACTTTTCAAATCATCCTCTCAGAATAAAAAATGGTTATTTTCATCATCTGCTGCCTTCATTCACTGTCCAGTCCATATTTAATGCCCACCGCCTTGAGAGGCTGGTGATCAGATATATTTTTGTACAAAAAGTAAAACAAAAATCTAAATTTGTTCCTATACATTCTACATAAGACACTAAGGTTGTGTGTGGTTCAGGTGGTAGCTGTGGCTACAATGTAGCTTACCACCGTGTGTGAATGTGTGAATGAATAAACACTTTTTGAGTGTGTATAAAAGCACTAAAAGACTAGAATGTAACTGTTTTGGTTATCTGTTCYCACCGCGGCTGAAAATAACGTACAGAAACAACAGAACTGCGACAGCTGTTTGTCTGTGTGTTTCAGAGGGTTCACCATTCAGCTGGTGGCTCGGGGGTCCTGGTCCCGGACAAGTCCAGACCTACTGGGGAGGAGCTCATCCAGGCAGCCAGCAGTGCGCCTGCGGCCTGCAGGGGGATTGYGTAGATCCACAGCACTACTGCAACTGTGACGCCGACCGCAATGAGTGGTATGGACCAGTCCAAACAAGTTCAAACCAGTCCAAGCCAGTTCAAACCAGTCCAAACACATTTGAAACCATTCCAAACCAGTTCAAACTAGTTCAAACCAGTCTAAACACAGTCCAAACTAGTTCAAACAAAACCAGTTCAAACCAGCTCAAACAATTCTAAACACAGTCCAAACCTGATCAAACCAGTTCAATCAAAACCAGTTCAAACCAGCTCAAACAAGTCTAAACACAGTCCAAACCAGTTCAAACAAAACCAGTCCAAACACAGTTTAAACCAGTTCAAACACAGTTGAAACCATTCCAAACCAGTCCAAGCACAGTTCAAACTAGTCCAAACCAGTCCAAACATGGTTTAAACCAGTCCAAACCAGTCCAAACATGGTTTAAACCAGTTCAAACAAAACCAGTCCAAACATAGTCCAAACCAGTTCAAACCAGCTCAAATCAGTCTAAACACARTCCAAACCATTTCATACATGTTCAAATGAGTACAAACTCAGTACAAACTTAGTTCAAACCAGTCCAAAGCAGTAAACACAGTCAAAACCAGTTCAAGTCAGCCCAAACACAGTCCAAACTAGTCTAAACCAGTTCAAACACAGTCCAAACCCAATCCAAACCAGTCTAAACCAGTCCAAGCACAGTCCACACCAGTCCAAACCAGTCCAAGCACAGTCAAACCAGTCTAAACAYAGTCCACACCAGTCTAAACCGGTCTAAACCAGTCTAATCACAGTACACAGAAATAGTTATTAGTTTCTTCAAACTGTTTTTCTCCAACTGACCGGTTTTGTGCAGCAGCTTTATCAGGGCGACACAGCCACCTGCTCCAGGATGATTCCAAGGTGTTTCCAGGCATGTCCTGGGTCTTACCTAGGGTCTCTTCCCAGTTGGACGTGCCTGGAACACCTCTCTACAGAGGCATCCAGGAGTCATCCAAACCAGATGTCTGAACCACATCAACTGGTTCCTCTGGATGTGGACGAGCAGCGGCTCTACTCAGAATCTCTCACATCATCTACAGTGGAGAGAAAACTGATTTCAACAGTTCAGTCTCATTCTTTTGGTCACTGCTGCTAATGAAACGAGGGAATATGAAACATTCTTTTCATAGTAAAAGTCTGTAATTTAGATTATATTTRTTTATTGGGGAAACAATTAGTTTTAACTTCCAATCAAGCCACACATTTGGCTGTTTTTATAACTCTGCCATCTTTTCATTCAGCACCCCCTGCTGATGCCGTTTCTACATCTCCTCCCTGTGTTGGGAGAGATTGTCAGCTGACAGGAAGATTGACGTGYAGATTATCTGAACACGGGTGCACACTCACAGAGCCGCGCGCTCAGCTGTCTGTTGGCAGCTCTCCTCTGGAAGCGGCCGTCACAGAAAGTGGCAGAGATTGAGCGTTAAGTGTCAGGACGGATGCAACCGGACGACTAATAAAATGTTTCCCCTGAAAAACGATTCTCTATGAGCCAAACTGTCGCGCTCGTGTTGCCGTTTCCTGTCAGGTTTTTATGCAAGTAAATTAGTCTAATTAAGATCCYGTCAAAGGATGAAAAAGTAGTTTGTTTTTCTTTCAGCTGCTCTTTTTCTGGATTTGTTTAATGTCTATGTTTAACTCACTTCGTCATTTCTTTAACTGCACGTTTTTCATTTTGTTTACCTCCTGTCTTTTATTCTCGCTCTCTTTCTCATCCCCTCTTCTTTTACTCATTCTTTTTCTTCATTATCTCCATCTGCCTCACCCGATTCCTCGTTTGTCCTCTCCTCTCTGTCCTTCTGTCACAGGACAGAGGACTCGGGTCTTCTCAGCCACAAGGCGAGCCTCCCGGTCCGGTCTCTGGTTCTGGGGGACGTCCAGCGGCCGGGGTCAGAAGCCGCCTACAGGGTGGGACCGCTCCGCTGTCATGGAGACAGTAAGTCCTTTTAAGACCTGATAAATTAAATAAATCATAACACAGTAAACAGCTTGGCCGTTTTTTTATGAATGCATTAATAGTTTTGTTTTTTAAAATCTACTTCTTCGTTCTTTCTTTTAACCATTCATTTATCAAAACTTCAGAAGCTGGGTGATTTTATTTTATTTAATATTTAACTTTATTTACAAACATTTTCTCTTCAAATCCTTCAAAAACATGTTTTTATCTACTTGTCTTCTTAAGCTATTTTAAGCTTTTCGCTCCAGTTCTGCTACTTTGAGCTAGCTTTTTGCTACATTTTGTTTTTTGGTACTGTTCTGTCGCTTGATGTTTTTTGCTGCCATTCAGCTGCTTTTAGCTTCTAGTTAGCCTTTCGATGTTTTTAGCTACATTTTTATTACGTTTAGATTGAACTTGMTTTTTGCTACTTTAAACTATTGTTTTGACACTTTTAGCTTTCCTTTTTGCTATTTTAGCCTTTGGATTGTGTTCTGCTACATTTAGCTTCAAGCTAGCCTTTTGCTACATTTAACTTCTATCTAGCTTTTTTATAGTTTTAGTTTTAAGTTGTCTTTTGATACTTTAACTTTTAGCTACTGTTTTGATACTTTAGCTATTTTAGCCTTTAGGTTGCCTTTTAATTCAATTAGTTTCTACCTGACATTTTGGTACTTTTAGCTTTAACTTGCCTTTTGCTACTTTTATTTAACTAGTGTTTTGATAAATCTTTTGCTAACTTTTAGCTTTTAGCTATTGTTTTGACACTTTTAGCTTTATTTATTTTACTTATGAATTGTCTTTTGCTACATTTAACTTCTAGCCAACATTTTGATACTTTAATCTTTAGCTGCTGTTTTGATACTTYAGTTTCCTTTTAGCTATTTTAGTCTTTAGATTGTCTTTTGATACATTTAGCTTATAGATGACCTTTTGCTGATTTTAGCTACCTTTTTGTTACCTTTAGATTTAACTTTGCTACTTTTAACTTTTAATTAAAGTTTTGACAATTTTTGCTCACTTATAGCTTTTAGATATTGTTTTGAAACGTTTAGCTTCCCTTTTGCTGTTTTAGCCTATGGATTGTCTTTTTGTTACATTTAGCTTCAAGCTAGCCTTTTGCTATATTTAACTTCTAGCTAGAATTTTGATAATTTTAGATTTAGTTTGTTGAAACTTGAACCTTTAGCTACTGTTTTGATACTTTAGCTATTTTAGCCTTTAGGTTGCCTTTTAATACATTTAGCTTCTAGCTGACCTTTTGCTATTTTATGTTATTTTCAGCTTTAACTTGCTACCTTTAACTTTTAGCTAGTGTTTTGACATTTTTCCCAAATTTTTTGCTAACTTTTAGTTAGCAGTTTGCTACTTTTAGCAAGCATTCTGCTCCTCGTAGGCTTTAGTTTGTATTCGTCTGTTTTTAGATTTTAGCTTTAACAGCTCAGTTTCTGCTTCTTCAGCTAAATGTAACAAACCATTTCTGTTTGAGGTTTATAACTTCAGCTCTTTCTCACAGGGAACTTCTGGAACGCGGCGTTTTTCGACAAGGAGACGTCGTACCTCCACTTCCCGACGTTCCACGGGGAGCTGAGCGCCGACGTCTCCTTCTTCTTCAAAACCACGGCCTCCTTCGGGGTGTTCCTGGAAAACCTGGGCATCAAAGACTTCATCCGGATCGAGCTGAGCTGTGAGTGCAGAGAGAGCCCGAGGCGGGAGATTTAACGCAGATTAGGATGACCGAAACCTAGAAGTTTTTAATCTGCCCGCCAGAAGATGCTGACTTAATCTGCGTAAAAATGTCCTGCAGGAGGAGAAAGTCTAATCCTAACCTGTGTGTCCACACTGTCTCTACTTCTACTTCAAATAATCTACAGTTTCTGGAGTAGAAGAAGTAAAAATGTGACATAAAAAGGATTTTATTCTTTATTAACGTTGCAGCTGCTCTCCATAAAACTCACTCTGTGATATCAGCTGCATGTGGTGACATATTGAGTTTATGCTTTCAGAGAAAAGTTGGAAGCCATTTTAGTGTTGTGCTGCCTTTTTTTTAAATGGATGTGAGGTGACACAAACAGAATCTAATACAGAGAGCGTGCTGCACCACCAGCCCCTCTCCTCGGGGGAAATCACTGTCAGCGTGGCTGTTTCTGCTCTGAACACCACTGCTGCTGCTGCTGCTGCTCTGCTGGCAGCGGCCTCAGATCGCTCCGAAGCAGCCGAGTCCGGGAACAATTGGTAAAAAATGAAGTTACCACCGGATGCTGGGACAGTGTTTCATCTTGTTCTGTCCTCTCCGAGCCATACATCTTCTACTTTCAAAGGATGAGGGTTTATTTTAGGAAAAAAACAGCTTTTTTTTTTTTCATTTTGTTGGAACAGGATTCCTGTAAAACTGAAATAAACTCAGCTTTATAGAGAAAAATCTCTTTTTTGTTTTAAAATGAGAAGATCTGATTATCTGAGGTGAGATTAGAACAAAGTTATAATAGTTTCGTATTTTTCATTTTAGTTTAGTTCTATTTTGTTGTGACTTTTTTCTTTTAATTCAGTTAGTACTATTGTGATTCATTTCCCATCCAAGTCATCTCAACTTTGCCATGCTTCTCCTCCTGCATACTTTGTCCTAGAGCTGCTATTGTAATTTATATCTGTAAAGCCCC
>NW_013952541.1:541298-547190 GCF_001266775.1 Austrofundulus limnaeus
TCAGCTTCCACTCGCGTCGTGTTTTCCTTCGACGTCATTGTTTTTTTATTACATTTTTTATTTATTTCAGTTAACTAAAATGTTTTTTCAATTTCAGTTTTTGTTATTTAGTTAGTTTTAGTTAACTATAATAGCCCTGGATTAGAAATGTGTCAGCTCGCTAAGATTTAGTTACARCTTCAGTATTTTATAATAAAAGTCTGTTTTTTGTTTTGTTTGTTTGTTTTCTCTCAGCTTCCACTCGCGTCGTGTTTTCCTTCGACGTTGGTAATGGCCCGCTGGAGGTCGGCGTGGAATCCGACRTCCCGCTGAACGACAACCGCTGGCATCGGGTCCGAGCCGAGCGCAACGTGAAGGAGGCGACTCTTCGGGTGGATGAGCTTCCTGTCGCTGCGCAGGAAGCTCCAGCTGACGGRCACATTCACCTGCAGCTCAACAGCCAGCTGTTCATAGGTAGGAACGAGCTATGAGGACAGTTTGTTTTAACTCCCTGTTAGTTTGATAATTTGAAAAATAAGCAAGGCACTAACCTTTTTTTGGTGTAGCTACAACTAGCTCCCTATCAAACATGTCAAAATTCAAGATGRCCACCTCCTTATGTAGTTTTCTAGGTCTTATGCTTTCTTTCTAGTTTTATACTGCTTCAAAGTATAGTTTACTCAAATGATTTGGGTGTCCGGTGGGGTGGTTGAAGAATAAAATATGGTGGACACCACTGACCACCCTTTATGCTCTGCCGTTGCACCTGGTGATGAATAAAACTGCTCCCTTCGTTCGCCAAGATCCGTCACTCTGCGGCGCCTCAAACAAGCTAAAAAATAATCTCCTCTCTTCTTATACAGCATGTAACTCCTACCTGCTTGAATATGTTGCACCAAAAACATTAAGGTTCACTTTCWTTCCCTGTTCATTTGAAAACTACAATCTTTCACTCTTCAAATCCTTCAGCGACACGGGCGTAGCGCTCGTCTTTAATAAGTAATGAGGAGCGGGGAAGAGAGAGAACACTAAAGTTCAGCCAACTTTTTCAGCCAACCATGAGTAGGAAACAAAGTTGAGTCATCAGTACTTTGTTTCAGCAGTTAAATCCTGCTGCCTAAAGGTACAAAAAGATCCTAAATCTTCTTTTCAAATGAAAAACTTCTCCGTTTTCAGCCCTATGGTAAAAACTTCCTCTAAAAGAACCGTAGCCTTGTTTGTTCTCCCGAGCCAAAGTGCTGAACTGGTTTTTTGGAGGGCCGCCACCAGCAGCTCAGCATTATTGAATGTGAAAGTGCTGAGGCTGGTTTCTGACCACCGAACAATAATCACGTCCGATGAGTTTAACACGCAGCTGTACTTAACGCAGGGTCTGATGTGATTTCCTGAACCGGTCTTTAAATCCTGTAATTAATTCTGAAATGATTCACCGGATGCTCGTGTAATTAAACAACCTTCGTCAATACTGCAGCCTCGTTCAGCTCGACTTCAACACGTTGCTCTGTTTAATCCCGGGGTTTGTTTATAAATCTGTAAGACAAGAGAGAGAAAAAACTGTTTTAGATTTTTATTACCAAAATAAATCATACTATAAATATTTAATTTTTATGCCATTAACTCTAATATAGTTGAATAATGGAAATGTAAAGTAAATATTGATGAACTTTGTCACCTATAGATGAGAATCAAACACTGAATTTAACTTTGAAGCAAACGTTAAAAGACTGAAATTAAAGGTGAGAGGTGAAAAAATGTAAAAAAAAGAGTTTGGATTGATTTGATACCAACGATGGGTGATCATGTAATTTCCAGTATCTGTGTATTTATGAGAATATCTCATGGACCACCGAACAGATTTTAATGTAAATAATCATTAAATGTACATTTATAACAGATTAACTAACCTAATGTAACACATCCACTACAGCTAGTCAACATTAGCCAACAAATAAAATGGTCATAACTCAGTCATTTTTTTCAGATATTGAGATAAAACCTGATGTGGTAGTAGCTGAGAGTCATCTCCATCACGTACCCAGAGTGCTAAGAGATCATAAGAAATCTGTTTCAAACGCTGATGTGGAAGATGGCAAACAAAACTTCTACTGTTTTGGTATTTAGTCTTCTATTTTAAGTAGATGTTTTTAAATTCATAATGGAGACTGTTCCACTAATTCACTAGAAGCAGAACTAGCTTCTCATTTAGCGGATTAGCTATGGGCTTTTTTTTTTTTTTTACTAATTTTGTAAACTGTTAGCAGACTGATTAGCTTCCACTAAACTGGGTTCCGCTAATTTTAAGTCCACTAAAAATTCATCAGTGTAAAAGTTTGTTTTTATACCATTCATCCCAAATTAAATAAAAATTATCTGCCCGTTCAAGCAGTGCTGCATGTGTGTAGCGTGTAGCATCTTTCGCAGCTAAATTTCAAACTAAGAGCATCAAAAATAAATAAACATTTAACAATATTTAAATAACGACTACAAAAATGAACAATGTATAAAATATAGTAGAGAAAATATTTACTGTTTGACTACTTTCATATGGTAATTTATAAAAATATGTTTTATTCTGAAATGATTAAATATCACGTTAGACTGAACTATAACTGGTTTGGATTGACCGATCTGGCACAGATGTTCCCGCCCTTCAAATTAAACCAATAGAAAACTACCAACAAATTTGTGTCAGTCCCTTCAGTGGTTAGCCTTAGCTTCCACTATTTTTTTATCTGTTTAGCTTTACTGTTAGCAAAGCTAAGATTCTTGATAAGCGGATTAGTGGTTAGTGAACCAAATGTTTGGTTAGCTGTGTCCACCACAGCTCTGAACCTTATTTCTGTTTTTTTAAAAAACAAATGGATCATCTGCTTTTGTTCTTTTGAGTTGAACTTTTGTCAGCTGCACCAGCGTTTTTAGAAACGGTTCACAAGTTCCATTGAAGCAAACTCTTCCTCACGGTCATAAAATATGCAATATGTAGAGTTCTGTGCATCCTGCCTCTGCAGTGCTGCTGTTTAAATTTACTCAACGTTGCAGAGCACGAGTTGTTTTTACAGGACTTGATTTGTGAAGCAAACCGTTGTTTGAATTACAAGCTGCTGATGCTGGTTTGTGTAAATTCGTAAGCTTTATTTCACTGTCTGCTGTATTTCTGCACTATAATCCTGCCTCACTTCGTACAGCAGGGAAATCTATTGTTTTGATTAATAGTCCGTCTTATAGCCCTGCGTGGATTTATAATCCACATTATGCAGTTTTATTGTTTTAAAATCCAACCACAACAATTCAAAGTRTATCTCAGCACAGGATTCTTCATAAAGGTTTAAAAGAAGCTTTGATTTGGTTGGGAATTTTTACAGATGTTTGTAGAGAAAACAGTCTTTCTACTCATATCTGAAAATACTGATCTATTGGAATCTGTTTTTATTTTACAATAATGTAAGGAGTTTCTGTTCAAATCAATATTTTTGGTTTCTTTAAAGAAAATATGACCATTCACATGGCGATCAGGTGTGGCCCAAATATGTCAGTGCCACAAATGACCTGGTTGTGGTTTGGTTTACGTGGCTCAAATCTGTCAATACCGCAGCTGGCCCAACTGTGCTTTGGTTAATGCAGCATAAATATGTCAAAGCCACACCTGGCCTGGTTCTGGTTTGGTTTATGTGGCCCAATTCTATCAATGCCTCTACTGGCCCTGTTTTTTTTTTTTGTTTTTTTTTGTTTATGAGGCTCAATTCTATCAATGCCACAACTGGACCAGTTGTGGTTTATTTTATGTGGCTTCAATTTGCCAACGCCTCAACTGGCCAAATTATGGTTTGCTTTATGTGGCCCAAATCTGTCAGTGCCACAAATGGCCCACTGATTTTTTATGTGGCCCAAATCTATAAATGCCTCAACTGGCCCTGTTGTGGTTTGCTTTATGTGGCCCAAATCTATCAATGCCTCAAATGGCCCAGTGGTTTTTGTGGTTTTAGCCCATGCACGATCCACCTCTGGCAAAACAAATCTGGACCACCAAAGGGCCATGATTTTGCGGTATCTGGGCCAACTGTGCATTTTGTGGGTCAGAACTGGACCAGATACATTTTGCTATGCAGGTTGGGACCATTTGCAGATGTAAAGATTTAATTCAGCAACAAAAGATATAAAAATATTTTGTCTTGGCTTTCCTTTGTGATGAGCCTTGGTGTTTTTGAGCATTTATTTAGTGAATATTCAGGATCAAACATGAACCAAACAAAGTGTTCTGATGCAAAAACTATACTCCGTCTCTCAAAGTTTAGCTTTACTGAAAATTAGCAGACAGAAAACAGGAAGTTCTGTTTCTGTTTTTGCAACATTTTCATCCAGTTTTGTTGTTCTCGCAGTTCATACATGACAACCTTTCAGCACCGACGCTCACAGCCTGAACCTCTTATTGAAGCTCACAAAGCAGCTGTTTGCTGTCGGAGGCTGAAGACGACGGCTTCCTTTTCTTCTGCAGCTGCTTTCCACGCCAATAAATCACTGTTAGACTCTCCTTTATGAGCCTCTCGTCTCTGCTCTGATGTCTAACTCGTAAATTACCGAAGCAACACAAAACCTCCTTTAACGCCTCGACTGACAGAAAACAACCAGGAGCACGTCGTTCTCTTATTAATAAAAGACCACCGTTAATGTGCTGAGAGGTGATTATTCACACGCTGACACTGATCTGCTCATGGACTGTTTGTCAAAAAGTAATCACATAATCTGAATCAGTTTCTGATAGGTTCAAATCCCAGAAACAGAAATCAGACCAATAGAAACTTCATCTGGTGAAGGACAACTACAGCAAAGCCAGAAGTGAAAAACATTTTTCTCTTTTGTGTAACRAAGTTTTAACATTTTTTTAAAGATGAGTCTGAACAGCCTCCATGGATAAAATTAACTTCAGTTTTCATCTCTTCGAACCAAATGAAGACAAACATTTTCGTTTAAAACCGACCTTTAAAAGGAAGCTTTTTCCTTACACATTTAAATCATTTATTTCAGTATTTAGATTTGCTTAACTCTGACCCCAAGTGAAAAAATAACCCAGGATTTTTACAAATTAAACTGTTGCAACAAGAGACAACAGTTTCTCTTYAAAGTGAACCTTTTTTAATCATCAATTGATCATATTTTTATTAAAACTTTAAACAAAAACTCTGAAAAGACTGATCTACACCTCGTTTCACTAGAAGAACGCTATGATGGTAGAATTTGTTTTGTCTTGAACTAAAACCTTGGATCCAAGGATGCAGAGTTCTATAAAAACTCAAGAGAAGATGGTTGTAGAATACTTATAAAAAGCAAAACTCTGCAGTCATTAAACGGGAGGTTCTTGGTGTGTGTGTGTGGAGTTTGTTAGATGTGATTGTTCAGAGTTAATATTTTGTGTGGGGTTTGAAAATGCCATAASGATTCGGTTGGATGAACAGCTGGAGGAATGTGAAAGGTCAATCGAACTGGCCAGAAAGCACCAATAAAAAAATAGCTTTCTTGAATACAGTAAATATATTTATATTAGTCAAACCTCGAGACAGAAAGGTGCTGGCTGCACAAAATTTGAAGTCAATAAATTGTTTACATATTAAGTTTTACTATTAACATTACTGCATCTTTTAATTTGCCCTCAAAACAAGTCAGTTTGACCAATCACAGTTTTACCAAACTCCGCCCATCTAAGATGCTCCACCTATATTCCAAACTCCGCCCACACCCACGAACCTCCACCAAATTATACTCCAAACTCTGTCAACCCACACCAAAGAACTACACCACTCTTTACAAACTCCGCCCACACCAAAGAACTACACCAATCAGTCTTTACAAACTCCGCCCACACCAAAGAACTACACCAATCAGTCTTTACAAACTCCGCCCACACCAAAGAACTACACC
>NW_013952541.1:547320-549232 GCF_001266775.1 Austrofundulus limnaeus
CTGCACAAAATTTGAAGTCAATGAATTGTTTACATATTAAGTTTTACTATTAACATTACTGCATCTTTTAATTTGCCCTCAAAACAAGTCAGTTTTACCAAACTCCACCCATCTAAGATGCTCCACCTATATTCCAAACTTCGCCCACACCCACGAACCTCCACTAAATTATACTCCAAACTCTGTCAACCCACACCAAAGAACTACACCACTCTTTACAAACTCCGCCCACACCAAAGAACTACACCAATCAGTCTTTACTAACTCCGCCCACACCAAAGAACTACACCAATCAGTCTTTACAAATTCCATTGTTGCAGAGACCCCTACTTAAAAGTAAAAAACAGATGAGAAGCAGACAGGGAACCACAGCAAGCCTGATGATAACAGGGAACAGGTGTAAGTGGGCGGGGCCAGACAAACAAAATGTCAGAAACACAGAAAATAAGCATTAAAGCTTATCCTTGTAATTGGAAAAATAAAGGCAGTATTTTGACTTAATTTAGTGGTTTTGACTCTGATACCTTGAAACCAGTAATCAGCACATACCTGGTCTGGCCCGTACCTGGTCTGGCCCGTACCTGTAGTCAGAACTTTTACCTTTTTTATTTTTCCCTCCGTGCCTCCAGGTGGCACGGCGTCCAGGCAGAGGGGTTTCCGGGGATGCATCCGCTCCCTGCAGCTCAACGGCGTCACCCTGGACCTGGAGGAGAGGGCCAAGATCACGCCCGGGGTCCGGCCCGGCTGCCCCGGTCACTGCAGCAGCTACGGCTCGCTCTGTCAGAACCGGGGCCGCTGTGTGGAGCGAGTCAGCGGCTTCTACTGCGACTGCAGCGAGTCTGCTCACACCGGAGTCTTCTGCCACACAGGTACGCACATAATAAAGCTTCAGGTGAGTCCGTTTCTGAGCAAATTGTCTCTTCACAGGAATAAATATCAGGGCTGACATTCATTAACTCGTATCTAGAAGAACGCTCCAGCAGGTTTTAACGCTCGTTTGATGTGTTGGAGTTAATTTCAGTGAAATGTTGGGCGTTAAAGCAGCAACATCGACCTTTAAACCTTTCATTAGTTCAAGTCTCTCAGTGAAAAAGATCCTCTGAAACCTAACGAGTCCAGATATCTGCTGTTCCTGCAGCACTCATCTCCCACAGCTTCACCTCGCTCACTTTGTTTTTCCTCACCGAGTCACGCTGAGACACTYGCTGTTTGATATTTTCACAGAGCGAGCTGAAACTCTTGTTGGAAAATCAAAAGCAGGAACTAAAAATCTAAAAATACGTCCCGCCGTCAGAAGTTCTGTTTGTGTAATCTCATAATCAGACGCGTCGGGTTTTAACTTTCATCTTTTCCTCTGCGAAAAGTGTTTTTAAAAAGGCAATGAATCTTTTGTTCCTTGAGTGTTCCGCCCTCTGTTTACTCTCTTTAAGATTCTTTATTGAACTGTCAATTTTAAAATAATAAAATAAACTCGACAGAGCCAATCACTGTGCAGTTTAACTCAACATAAATCTGTAAATTCCAGCTGAAATAGAAAAATATTTGGAAGGTGAAACAGCTGTGAGAATTCTGGGTGTTGTTTAATCGATTTAAAAAAAACCCGCTGAAGTCTTTTGTTTAAAGACGACTCTCAGCTACTGCCACAGCAGGGCCTGTATTCATCAAACTTCTTAGAGCAGAGGAGCCCAAAGTGGGGCCCGCGGGCCAAATTTGGCCCGCCAAGCCATTTGATTTGGCCCACCAACTGTTGCCAAAGTTACAAGGTTGTAACCTGTTATCCTATAGAAACACAGTATTTCCATTGGTCAAATGACTATACAGTATAAAAGGGCTGAAGGTAGTTTTCATTCATGGTGCTGACATATCTTTGATTTATTAGGATTAAACATGAAACATGAAGTGACAACAAAAA
>NW_013952541.1:549277-552643 GCF_001266775.1 Austrofundulus limnaeus
TACTTGAGCGTATGGCAGACTTTCTCCAAGTGCACAGACTAAAACAAAAGAGGGCCATTGCACAGCTTAATTGTTAAAAACAAAGGACTTTACTTTAAAAAGTATTTGTATTTCATGTATTATCTTACTGCATTTGGCCCGCAGCCATGGATAGATTTTCATTTTGGCCCTCTCGGGGGAAATGTTTGGGCACCTCTGTCTTAGAGTGAATTTTCAGACTTAAGTGCAGAAAATTTCTTAGATTTGCTCCTACTCTCAGACTTAACTGTAAGTGCCAGTTATCAAAATTCTTAAGTCTAAGAATCACTCTGACTCCCCCTAAAAGTTAAGACTGCTCCATTCTAGTTTTTAGCTAAAACTTTTAGCCCATCTTAAAACCTGCTGTGTTCGTCTCCAGAGGTGTCAGCCAGCTTCAAGCCAGGAACGTCCATCAGATACGTCTTCCAGGAGCCCTCTGAGTGGAGCAGGAACAGCAGYGACCTGCCCTCCGTCTTCTCGGACCCAATAAGAGGAGAAAACGTTTCTCTGAGCTTCAGRACGGCTCAGAGTCCAGCTCTGCTGCTACTCGTCAGCTCCCACTACAGAGAGTCCCTGGTCCTGCTCATCAACAGGCACGGTGAGGAAGACCTCGGAGGTTTTTGCCTCTGAAATGACTCATCRAAGTTTTCATCTTCCCGTCTGTCGAGCAGCTGTTTGGTTTCAGTTCTTCTAAGTGTTTTCTGGTCTTATCACCGAGGCACATGCTGCCGACAGGTCGGGTCTGCCCACTGAGACGGCTGAAAACTTGTTTTCRCTCAGATATGATGTCATTTCTGCTTCTCAAAGTCGCACCTTGAATTCAGATTTTCTGCATCCAGACCTGGAGTCTAATAAAAATGACACTTTGCAGCTCGATTAGCCGTAAATGGATTCCCCCCTGCAGTTAATGGCTCAGAGGAAGCTGATAAAAAGCAGGACGTTGAGCTTTTTTTGTGCTGACTTCTTCAAATGAAACACCCAATTAGATCCCCGAGAGCTTAAAATTGTTTGCTCTGAGTGTTTTAGCCCCGACTGCAGATAAACCTCCTCCTGAACCCAAACACAACAGATTTCACTGAACGCCTCCTTATTTTTACAGTAATAACTAACAGCAGGTAGATGGAARCCTTTAAATAAATCATCTTAAAAACAGTAAGATTTATTTTTATTTCAGCTTTAAAAACATCKAATAATTTCCCTTATTTGGAGCTTTTGTTAAGTCTGAACTCAATTAGCTCGACTGCAGAGGAATTAGCTCTGATCCTCCTAATGGAGGAATCTTAATTAATAGAGCACAGAAACATAACCGTGTGTTTGACAGATTAAAAATGTAATCTCACCCTGTTGGCAAAGATTACAAAAACCACAGCGAGATCCTCAAATCCAACAGAAATGGGTTATTTTTGAAGTCTTGTCTGTTTTCTACTGCGCGTGAAGACGAGTTGGAGCTGAGGTACAAGCTGGAYGGCAGCAGACAGGCTGAGGTGTTGAGGAGCGGCGTGAGGGGCGTGGCCAAYGGACAGCTGCACACGGTTAGCGTCAGGAGGACGGCGGACTTCGTGTCCCTGCAGGTGAGTTCAGTTTAATTATTTAAAAGGACATCATGTAAATGTGACACATTTAACTGGTGCTGGGTGGTGTGAACAAAAGTTTATTTCACAGTATTTTTATCAAATATACTGACAGTTTTTAAATTTTCCTTCGACTCGGCAAAGCTTGCTAGGGTTTGTCTTACCAAGAAGAAGTAACTCAAGCACGTCATTAAATAAACTAAACCTCAAGTGTTCTTTTATTATAAATAGGGGTGTAAGAAAATATCGATACACTGAAATATCGCGATATTTCATTTCCCGATACTGTATCGATATTTTAAAGCCCTGTATCGATTTTTTATTAAGGTTTAAAATGTCAAACTTCTTGCCAACCATTCATTTTTATGTTGTAGTTCAGCCTCTGGCCATTAGTTGGCAGCAGTGAGCCAGCCATTTGGCTCCTCTACCTCTTGAGCGCCAGAGAGTAAGGGTAGCATTAGCATTGTAAGTAAACATTAGCCTTTTTTTTTTTCAGTAAGAGGTTTTTATTTAATAGAATTTTTGGACAAAAAAATCGCAATATATCGGGATATATCGTATCGTGACCCCTCAGTTATGATATGTATCGTATCGCCAAATTCTTGCCAATACACAGCCCTAATTATAAATACAAAAGCATTTTACTAACAAGCAGATTATAAAGTACCTGAAAAAAATAATACAGTAAAGTAAAAGTAAAATTACATTACCAAATTTCCCTCTGGGATCAATAAAATATTTTTTGAATTTGAATTTGAATGAACAGAAAAGGACTTTAGTAAAATACATTTCACTGATGAGAAAACTACTCAAGTWAAAGTCACAAAACTGTTTTTGGGAAAGTAAACGTACTTCTACACACTCTCTAAGAAATTAACTGTTGAATTTACTGAACCAAACTGGTTCCACTAAGCCAGGTTGAGTAAATTGAGCGATATATGTATTTTCTTTGCTCAGTTTACTCAACTAGGCTCAGTGGAGCCAGTTGACATGACTTTGTTGAGTAAATTCAACACTTAATTTTTTAGAGCAGAAACATCTTTTATGATGAGTTCAAAAATATTTAATTTTGTAACGAATAACTAGGTGTTAAATTTTAAAGTAAAGAAGTAAAAGTGTATATTTTTAGCTTTAAATGTAATGAAGTAAAAGTAGCTGTTTAAAAAATAGTTGGTAAAATAACAAATCCTCAAAAACACTACTTAAGTACTGTAATGAAGTAAATATACTGAGTTACTATAAACCTCTGCTAACAAGTATACTTCAAGGGATTAAATTAGTTCACTTTATGTTTCTAAAAGTAAACTGAAGTATCCTTAAAGTCATCTTGTATGTGTACTGTTAGTTTACTCRTAATAAACTTCAAGTCTACTTTTAGTTTATCAAAATACTGATTAAAGTTGATAAGATTTTAGTTGCAAAAATGCTTCTTGGAATTTAATTTTATATTGTTGGAAATTCTTCTTATTTGACCTTAAATGGTGACAATTGGATGATTGAAGTCTGAAGAAACTTTATTAGTTTAACAAATAGGGGCCTCAGTATCATGCGGAAGAACCATACGCAGCCCCAACAGCCTGGGACGTCCTCCTCTATTTAAGCTTTTTGTGAGAAGCGCTGAAACAACAAAAACAATCATTTTTCGTGTTAAGTTTATAAACCATTATGTATTTTTGATTTTGTCGAAAAACAAAATGGAAGTTTTTSCACTCGAGTTGCTTTCAGTTTCAGATCCAACCCTTGAAAACAATTAGTTCAGTGGTTCTTAACCTGGGTT
>NW_013952541.1:553091-556839 GCF_001266775.1 Austrofundulus limnaeus
GGGCCAAAATATTTTTGGAGGGCCAGAATAAAGTCATACTGTAATTTGTTGTGAGTTCATGCACTGTGTTGGTTTTGTTCTTTGAGCAAGGTGATGTTCATGCACGGCTCATTTTATACAGCAGCAAAAAAATAAAAATAAAAAAAACGTCTTGAATTTGGAAAAAAATCGCACTTTATTTATCACTAAAAAGGGTTCAGTGAATGCGCATATGAAACTGGTGGGTTCGGTACCTCAAAAAAGGTTAAGAACCACTGAATTAGTTCCTTTGACAGCTGAAACATGAATGATGCAGCTGTGAAATTTGTTTCAAAGCTCTAAAGAAATCCCTCTTTTGGGACAAATAAAGCATATGATCTGTTTTCTGACCAGATCGATGCATCTGCTTTACGTGATTCACTTTCTCTGAACTGAACGCACGTTTCTGCTGTAAAACCACCACTGCTGTCCTGTATCCGATGTAAACAAAGTGTTAAAACAAAACTTTTTTACGTCTACATTCACCACCTCTCAAGGACACACAGACAGTGAATTCTTTACAATAAAGCTATGAGTCAGCACTCGGGTGTAGCTTCAGTCTTTGTCCCGGCTGCAGCGAAACACCATGAAATATGAAGCAACCTAATCATATCTGGACTTACCGAATCACCTATCTTGTTAACAGCCTGAGATGATGAACGAGGGAAACGTATCTGAGCAGCAGTCAGAGTGTCTGTATAATTATAAACACACCGAGATAAATAACAAGGTGACCTCGTCGTGCTTCGGTGCAGCCCCTCGACTCACGGTGAAATACGAGTCTCGCTTTATCAGTTTCTATCATTCTGAACGCTCGTTTCTTCACAGGAAGATCGCCGTAAATCTGAGTTTTTACATTTCGTTTGCATTCGGCGAGTTCTGCTTCGTCGTTTTTCTTCAGCTCTAAGCTGAAAATCTGCATAAACGTTGTCTCCCTGCTTAAAAGCCTTTTCCTTCAGCATAAATGTTTACTAATTTGTTCTTTTTTTTTCACAGGTCGACCAAAATGCGAGAGAAACCTTCAACCTGACGTCTTATGGAGATTTAAGCAGCATCAAGTCTCTTGTTTTGGGCAGAGTTCACGGTAAGAAGCGGCACAAAAAGCACTCAGACTCATTTGAACAATTTAAACAGTTTGGCCTCATTTTTTGCAAGATTTAACAAAGAAATAAACAGATGTTATCAGCAGGACTGAATAATATATTATATGGGAGCAAAAAGTATAAAAACAGAAACTTAAACCACCGAGTCTTAAAATTACTTTCATTCTTTCATTTCAACTAAACCAGCTTCTGAATCTGTTAATAAAGTGCATAATGTTTAATTTGTTATAGACTTTAACTTCCTTTATATTGTATAAACTTTTATTTTTGACACTTAATTCCAGCATCAACCTTCCTCAAACTGCTTTTTTTTTTATTCAGAACAGCCCTTAAAGTTCCGGTGACATCAATTTTTTTGTAATAAACATGAATGCATTTTTGGAAAGAGAACAATGATAACATATTGCAAAACAAATTTCACGTCACTCAGATGAACGGTTGTTGAGATATTTGCATGTGAAGAAACAGGAAGTGATGTCAAAGGTCTGTGCTCTGCCCCGCCCCCATCATTTCTGTCCAATAGGAGCAGTGACTGTCACATGCGTGGCTTTGTTTATAAGTTGTAGTCTGCTTTCAAAAAGCAAAATGAATGCAAACCACACCAAATAAAGTTTGCTATTTGGTCCGGACCAAACAAGTGGACCAAAGGACTTTCTGTGAACACGTAATATCTGGGTGTGTTGAGTGATGGAAGGATGGAACAGGAGAYAGATCAATGGATTGGGGCCTTGTCCTCAAGTAATGAGGGCGTTCCTTCAGGTGATCATGATGATTAAAGAGCTGATTTTAAAGGCAAACCTCGATTTACTGGTCCGTTWATGCTCCAACCCTCACCTATGGTCATGAAGTTATGATCAAGAGCAAAAGAACGAGATCCCGGGTACAAGCGGCCAAAATGAGTTTCATTTGTAGGATGGCCGGGCTCAGCCATGGAGGATGGAGTCCCTGTTAACAGTGTTTGCTTTGTTTCATCTCAAAACAAAGTCCAGTTTCTTAATAATCTCCTCCAAACTTAACTATTAGCTCCTGAACTGSCACRYTTGATGCACAACAGTCCTGSGTCTCATTTAATCAGGCATCTTACYGGGCAGCCCGTTCCGCCAAATCAATCTCACTCTGCAAAGTTCACAAAATACTGCAGGTTTGCATTTCACTAACAAAGCCTTCAGAGACCTGCCATTTGGAAAAGATTGATAAGCCACCTTTATAATRGATAATTTAATTAGTTTTTATTGAAACTTTCTTCTTGTGAAGGATGCAGTTTGTTTTGCTTCGACAGTAAATCATATTAGACCAACATTAGCATCCGGAAATCATAACAACGGAGGAAGATCTTACCGTAATTTATTTTCAGCAGCTTCGATCCTAGATTTGTCGTGGTCCGCACTGATTTTCTCGTCAGAGGTTTGGACAGTTTCAGGGAAGTCCTGTGAGTTCTCCTGGACTGGGAGGTGTTACGGTGCCGAGGTGAGACAGTAATTGGTTCCATCATGACTTATTCATGTCGGAGCTGAGCTGCTCCATCAAAGACAACTCTGGGATAGAAGCKGTTAGTAACACCGGGGGCTGAGAGGCCACAGCAGAACTCTGCAGCTTTACAAGGAACCACATTAGTTATTAAAGATAAAACATGACTCAGCTTTTTAAGGCAAAGATTTTTTATTCAGATCATAAATAAAAATTTACATTAGAGAGGGCCTCCTAATGAAAACAGTAAAGAAATATCACTATTATAGATGTTTTTTAGCTCAAATTTGATGTAGTAGCAGCCAAGAATTATCCTCAACATTTAGTGATGTCACATGAGAGCAAACTTAAAGGGAACTCCAACTAACTGTAACGAAGACATTGTTWAATAAAAATTTACCTCATCTATAAAATCATAACTGCAAAAATAATGTAGGCTGTTTATTTTTAAATTAAAAAAAGATATGGTCAGACGGATGTTGCAATGTCATTCACGCCGCAAAGAGTTCTGGGTAAATTACGTTTACAGGCAGCTCCGGTGCATGCTCTGTCAAACTTGAACATTAATTTTGAGCAATGTGTGACGTTCAGTCCTTTTAAAATAAACTGGAGCGTCTTGACAGAGAGTAGAATGTAGAAATGACTGAGCCTAAAAATAAAAATAAGGATGGAGGACAACAGAGCTGCTTCATGGAAGGAGAACCTCAGCTTTAGCCTGTTAGCTCCTGAGACGATATACTGTATATGTTGCAATAAATGGCTTTAGCTCCAGAGCTAAAAAATAAAGCTTCAACTACTGAGCTTGTAAATATAGCGTTAGCTCCTAAACTAATAATATAATGGTGTTAGCTCCAGAGCTAACAGAGGAAGCTTTAACTCCTGAGCTAGTAAATACAGCATTAGCTTCCAAGCTAATATAGCTCCAGAGCTAATAAATAAAGCTTTAACTACTGAGCTAGTAGATTTAGTGTTAGCTCCTGAACTAATAATGTAATGGTGTTAGCTCCAAAACTAATAAATATAGCGTTAGCTCCCAAGCTAATATAATTCCAGAGCTAATAAACATAGCAGTAGCTCCTGAGCTAATTTAAAAGGCATAATCATTTGAGCTAGTGCTGTGTATTATACATTTGTTTGTATGTATGTATATATATACACTC
>NW_013952541.1:557925-562581 GCF_001266775.1 Austrofundulus limnaeus
TATATAAGCACCAGAGCTTATTTACTTAACATCACGCTTCAACCCTTATATGTGCAGAACAACATAGAAACTACTACCAAATAAAACTTTATTAAATCCAATATGTGCAAATATTCGGAGATCCCTTTAAAGTTATTTTCAAGGTTTGACCAAAACAACCACAACTGTGATTTATCGACTGTCCTATTTTAAAATTCTGCCATGGAATACGATGTTTAAGGAATGCAAAGCTTTTAATTAATTCAAAGCAGATAAGTTCTGTCTTTCTTGGTACAATGTTGCACACAGCTCAGTTCAACCCTGTTGTGTCGGCGTGTGACCCATCATCCCCTCTGTCAAACCTAAGAGTCAGATCAGGATCAGAAGAAAAAATACAGTGGATTTTCTGTCTTTTCCCTCCAACCTCCTCATCCATCAGTCTGACTAATGGAGCCAGAAGGACTGAAGGAAGGGAGAGACGTGATGTGAGGAGGAGAGCGTCAGCTGAGAGGAGCTGGTCTCCTGCTGCTCTCATCAACATGCAGATGTGTTCAGGTAGAAAGAACCAAACCCACAGTCAGCTCTCAGTCATCTGATCAGACACTGATGCAGCTGTTTACCGCCGTGATGTCGTCTCCAACAGCTGCTGTTTACGTCTCTGTGAAGGAGCGCAGAGGAGTGATGGAGAGTTACGTCWCTCCAATGAACAGATAAAGGCGGAGGGCACTAATTTGTCTTATGAAGTGATGGATGCAGTCTTGGAAACTGAACATGTGACAGTTGTACTGAATGTCTTGATTGGATGAAGTGAGTAATAAGAATCAGTGAGCCGTCTATGATGCTGTGCATTATGCGAGATGTAGTTTATAGTCAATGCTGGCTTTAAAGCAGCTTATTTTGAAGACATTAATACACCTTTGAATCTCTCACAGGCCACATCAAACACCACTGAGAGCCATATTTGGATCCGTGCCTYGAGTTGGACGCGTTTTGCAACCATTTCACGTCTTGTTTTTGGAGGTTTTCCTTTTCTAAACGAGTCTCTGAGAATAAAAAGGTCTTTCAGTTTTTCATTTCACGTTTAAAAAATAAAAATAAAAAAGGACAAATCACTGCAGTCTTATAGTGCATGTTGTCGGACCACCCTGTGAGAATCAAATGAGGTGTGTGCAGAAAACAGAAATGAAATGAACTGAAGCCCAGGTAATATGACAACAGTAGGTTTTTTATGTTTATGTTTGCACTTATCATCCCTTTGCAAACACAGTTGTTGGCCCCTAAAAGTACATTTTAAATAAATAAATAAATAGAATCTGGTAAAAGCTGAAAATTTATACATAATTAGTTGTTTGTCAACTGAAAAATTAAAATTTCTGTCAGGTTGTAGTTGTGCCAGTATATGCAATTATCTCCTTTTTTTATGTGGACTATTTTTATACACAGGAATGTAAGGATAAGWTTTAAATTCTGTTTTTTAAGGGGGGATTGGGAAATTAGACTTTCTATCATGTTATGTCATTCTCTCGTCAAAAACATACCCAGAGTGTTGATTTGAATTATTCATGTTTTAGAAATCCTTGAATCTCTTGTGGTAGCCATGTAGAGCTGCATAAACGCTTGTTGATACAGAGCTCCGCCTATTTGTACAAAGCTCCTCCCTGGAGCTCAGTCTGCAACCAAGCTCCAGCCCCACAGAGCACCCCTCCCMCAAAGCATTGTTGTGAATACATGCTTAAGTGGGAGTGTCAGAAACGGTAGGAGGTTCTTAAATAGACAGAGGCCAATTTCAAAGCGTTTAGCTAGGCTATGATGCAAAGTCAAAATTATTTTTGATTTAWACAGCTTTTTAAARCAAATGAAAGTAACATAGTTACTTGATTGTGGTGTAAAATACATAATAACTCCCCCCACCACCACCACCCCTTTAATTCTTGTGCATCTAACACAACCAACAAAGGAACAAACCAAGAAAGCTAAACTAAAGAAATACAACAGAAAACCAAAATCAAATCTTTTTTTAAATAATTAGTAGAAATCTTTTTCTAAGGGAAAACAAAAAAATGCACAATTGAAACACAAAAATCTATCGACTTACTTCAGACAGAAGCTGTGTTTCCATTGCAAATACGTATGCGCAAAACTTTGTTGATATTCGATTAATGTCGAAAAACAGTTTCACAACTGCAGTGTTTCCATTAAATAAGAAATGCTATTAAAGTCTTGCGTGAATACATTTGCTCTCGCGATAAKTCATTACAAACATGGCGGCAATGGATGTAAACACATGCATATTTGCTACCGCAACACTAGCAATCAGAGGAGACGTCAGTGTATTATCGAGGTCTTCCAGCGACAAGCCCCTAATACTTGGGAGCGACTACATCTGCAGTGTTTTTGGGAAATTGTAGTCAGTGATTTTATTACTTTCTTTTACTACTTCATTGATTTTACTACTATTTCTACTTCCTGTTGTCTTCTTCGTCTTTTTTGCCAGCAGAGACAGCTGGTTCTTGATCACGTGACTCCCGCGATGCGAAGAATGTGTTTCCATTGCAGTTTTGTGAAATACACCAATTTCGATACGGTCGAAAAACCACCTCATCCTAGCACAAAACCCATTTTGTCAAAAAAAGGAAGTTTTTTCGAAAGTGACGTGTTTTCATTAAGCAAATTATTTTCAAAATTCTAATTTGCGCATTTTCATGGTCAATGGAAACACAGCTAGAGTCTAGCATGCTAATGCTAATGCTAAATCGTTTAAAAATGTAAATACAGTATGAGAAAAACCATCTATGTTTTACTAATTTATTCAAACAATAAAGTAATCTGTGCTAAATTCTTGTTCTCTCATCAGAGTCCGACAACTTGGATCCGGACCTGGCCCGGCTCGGGTCTCTGGGTTTCACAGGCTGTCTGTCGGTGGTCCACTTTAACTCCATCAGTCCTCTGAAAGCAGCTCTTCTCAACCCAAACACCAGCCCCGTTTTCAGTAATCTGTGCTAAATTCTTGTTCTCTCATCAGAGTCCGACAACTTGGATCCGGACCTGGCCCGGCTCGGGTCTCTGGGTTTCACAGGCTGTCTGTCGGTGGTCCACTTTAACTCCATCAGTCCTCTGAAAGCAGCTCTTCTCAACCCAAACACCAGCCCCGTTTTCATCTCCGGACCTCTAGTCCAGTCCAACTGCGGGTCTTCAGCTTCAGCCAACCCCTACTCAGCTGAGAACACACACCACCTGTCAGGTAAAAGSGGCGGGGCTTTGTTTGGTTTGTTCGAAAACTTTATTTATTGCAACAGAAGGGGTGATGTCTACTTCCTGGATCACAGAAATCATCCTTCTATAAATCCTTACTCCAGGACCTTGTTGGTTCTGAAYTAAAGGAACTTTAAACTTCCTGTTTATGGTTCAGGTGTGGATTTACACACAGGACAGGAGGCAGATGGGAGTCAAAAGATACCCAGTGGTAAATTTTGTAGCCCCAGGCCGCAGCTGTAGAGTTGTTTCATAAACAAGCTCGGCCCTGTTTCTCTTGTCCTGGAAATAATTACCTGGTCTCGTGCTCATTTGGATCACAGATGGTGCTGAAGTTGAGCAGATGGGCAACACATTAAAAATGTGCTGAGAAACATGTTTAAGGTTATAAACAGAGCATCATCCTCTTCTCTTAAGTGTTGATTACGTAACCAGTTTTTCATGACTCTTTTTTAAAGTGTTTGGGATCCTACTTCCTGTTTTCTGTTTGTCTTCACAAATGAGTTAATAAATCTGTGACTCAGATGAATTTAACTCTTCAGCTGCTGCATCTTTACAAATGTAAAAAACCCTAAAAATAACATTTTCCAACATTTTCCACTTCCCTTCTGGGAGAATAAAAACCTTCATCTTGCGTCGCTTGAAGTCACAGAAMTAGACCTTCTCAGTTTAGTTTCTGTAATTCTAGCCTCCTGAGACCCTGCATCCCCTTATGTGGACATTGCATTTTTCTAACCATGATGCATCTTTTTTTTTTTCAACTTTAACCCATTGGCCTCATTAATAGACACTACCATCGCCCTCTAGTGGTCCCATGACAATATTACCCTCATTTGAGTGAAAACAAGATGGCGGGGATCCCTGTGGAAAGCTAACTGTGGTAAGAAAAATGGCCAAGGTAAAAACCCAAATTACATTTCGCTCTTGAAACTAGTGTGTTTATGCACAGTTACATCTTTAGCTTTATAAGGCATACAAACAACATTTTTTACAAGTGAAGCAAATTACAATCTCAGTAAAGATAAAGTCCTCATTTGAGGGCATTGGGACTATAGTTTACTAAAATGAACTAAATAACGAAAACTGAAATTGAAAAAACATTTTAGTTAAATAAAATAAATAAAAACTGTAATAAAATGAAAAAAACAATATCTAACTAAAACTGTATAATCTTTTTACAAAACTAACTAAAACTAACTGAAATTATAGGTAGAATATCCTTAGTTTTAGTGTTTGTCAATTTATTTTGAGACATGTGGATCTCTGAAAAACAAGTAACATGTAGCCCCGGGTTGGAGACGACTACTGTCATCGTCCTAAAATAATCGCCCAATTCCTTGGTTGGCTAAATTGAGTTACACAATTATTTTAGTAAGGTGTCGCTATAATGGACTGCTTTAACTAGTGACCAAATATCTTTTGGTT